>NW_018736345.1:0-52173 GCF_002204515.2 Aedes aegypti | reverse complement strand
GCATGGTACTATCACTTCCATCAGAGATTTTCCCTTCCTTATTAAGGTGAAACATCTCGGAATCCAATGATGGCCGGCACTATGGCCGACTTCTCCCCTACTCCCGTTTTCAAAGGCACTAAACTGGAGAAATAGTTGGCAATCATTCTGATCTTCTATTTAAGCTTTCTGCTAGTGCACAAATCCAAAATAAAAAGTACACTGTTGTGGGATGCTTTCTTCGCGAGATTTGTGCCTTTGAAGTTTTAGTTGATTCAAACTGTTTCATCTTAAAGGCTATTTTTCTTAGTATCCGGTGTAGATAGAGTGTCCATCCCGGGACATCCGGGACAAACATCTCGGGATTTTATTAATATATACTCCTAATTCCCGAGATATATGATCTGACGTCCGGGAATCGCCCGGGTTCCCGAAATGAATGTAAATTATGATAATAAAAAACTTTATGCAAAACAATGACTTTTCCTTACATTCAATCTTTATTCAGGAGAGTTGTGTTTGATCCTTCGACCTTGACGCTTACACTTGCGGGGGCCGGCGATGAGGGCAGGATCAATATGTCGCGCGTCGGTCGAGTGAAAGTGGAAAGTGGGTGATCTTTTAGTTTGTGTTTGATCCTTCGACCTTGACGCTTGCTCCTGGGCAGTGCGTCAAGAAAGCCCGAGCAGTCGTCAGTTGTTTTCCCTCTCGGGTCGCGCGCCTATTTTCTTGCTTTTATATAGCTGAGCAAACGAGTGAAGCTGAAAGTGGATTGTTGCTGCTCAAGGATGACGGATCAATTGGTGAGCTTGTTTCGTGCTACTATTTAATCTATAAAATATGTATGACTGCACCTTTAATCGTTACAACGGTGAGACGTTAATATGATTTTCAAAACACTATGAAAAGTTCGTCACTGTGAGTGTCGACATAAACTCGGATTCATAAATTATTTTGTCCAACTTCTTTTTCAAAACACTTTTTGGAAGGATGGAAGGAGATGAGGAAGGAGGGTCATTAAAAAGCGTCACTTTTAAACACATAAAATCTGCAAAAACTAACAAATTGATAATTTTCTAAGTCGTATGAAAGGATGAATGAGTGATCCGTTTTCCCTATAATAAAAGATCTCGGTTCGCATATTCTTTTAAATGATCCGTTTTTGAAGATTCCAGATCAGATTTCCAGTTCGCTAAAACACTCCTTACAGTTCAATGGCTTTTGAGAATCTATCACCTTTTGGAAGCGGTAGGGTAGAAGCACTGGTTTTGGTCATAGCACCCATTGTAGCCATAATGGACTATTACGGACACTTAAGGCCTCAGGGAAGTATAACTAAGCATAGGGCATACAAAATAAATAATTATATATGTTTCCCCAGCGTTATAGAGCGTCGGAAACCCTAAACTACCGATACGCTTCCGCAACTTGAGTTATTTAAAATAAATCGAAATGTGTAGCCTTTTCATGATTCTTATTCCGGACACTTCCTCACTTTTGCCTCATATTCCGGACAGCTTATGGTAATACATTCATAGAAAAGTCAATTCATCAATTGACATCGTCAAACTACTAAAGCGACGTCAAAGGCAGTTTGGCATTTCAAATGTGCATAGATATTCATCGAAAAAGCTTAATTAAACGATCCTCGAAAGTATGAGCTTTTGGACGGCAAAATTTGTGATCTTGCCCTAAAGTCATTGGTAATCGAGTGTGAAGCTCCTTGTTTCTAAGCAAATGAATGGCCCAGGATGAAAACTATAACCATGAGAGATAGAGAAGGATCTTCTCTTCATCGTAGCATTGTTGAATAAGGTGTTAATTTTCTCGGTTTATTACAAGCTACACACTCGGTTACCAATGGCTTTTAAGGCGAGATCACAGGTTATGCGAGACTTGGTAATTCCACTTACTTAAATTTTTGTCAAATGTTACAAATATGCAGTTATGGGCAGTGTAATGTGAATTTCAGAAATTTTCCCAACTGTGTTTCAGATTGTATAAATCTAGTTGGCAGAGACTGATTCTGTTTTGATTCCAAATTCCTAACTAAATAAAATCCGATGTTTGTCCTCAACTCTCCAAAATTATGAGTTTTGTGGCCAAATGTGCACTGTGTAAACAAAAACTTCCCTACAGCCGCTCGCAAACAGCCATCCTGGTGGAACATCTACTTGAAAATCATCCGGAGCAACATTTTTTCTATAGCGCGCGTTGTAAAGAAACAGATTCGTGATATTCCGGAAGTGCATCCGCAACACAAGTGACATGAATGGCTCATCCATATTATCGCAAATTTCGACTAAAGGTTCGAAACGTGTGTCCAGTTCGGTAAGCATGCAGATGAGAATCTGCCCAGCAAGCAGGATTTTACTGCGAGACGACCAAGAGGGCGACGAATGTTCTACAAAACCAGTGGTAAGATAACACAGTGTAACAGATATAAAATGTTTGCGTTTCTCAAGGATCAAACCATATGTGTCTAGTAAATATTAGGTTGCTGAATCTGACGCCCACCACGTCACAGTTTTAAACTAAAAATCGCCAAAATTGTACATAAATGAACAATATGACTTAAATTTCCATTCAGGACATAATTTGACCTAAATTTCAATTGTATATTTTGATTGAATCAGTTTTCTCAAGATGCCTGCTGTCTCCTTACAATATTTTTCTTTATTTTACATGACAAAATTTAATTATTTTTAAATCATAAAATATTACTTTTGATCATTGAGGTTATTATGAACTTTGTGAATAAGCATCTCGAACATACCAGTCAGTAAACTTGCTTGCAATCAAAAACTGATATTTATGAAAATGGCATTGGATTTAGTAACCTTAATTCAGTAAATGGTGGTATTTGATACTTGAGGTAGCAAATATTCCGCATTGTAAACTTCTTGTGAAAATTTCTTCACCCCGAAAATGTTCTATTCCAGTGGAAACGTGGCGTCCAGCCCGGTGCAGAATTATCTGTCCTCGATGTGGCGAACGGCAGTACCCGACCATTCGCCTAACAGCGGATCGCTACTCGCAGTCCATCTATGGCGCCACGTGGATTATGACCTGTTGGCCGTTTTGCTTCCTGCCGTGTTTGTTCACCGCTCCCACTAAGCACCGGTTGCACTGTTCCAAATGCAATGCGTTCTTGGGACTCTACAATCCTAACCAGGAGATAATCGAAACGAATAGCCGCCGCCGCAGGTCATCGTCATTATCAGCGTCAGGCAGCAACGGGCGGAAAGTGAACATTTGCAGCGAACGAGTTGGCTCAACATGATGAGAAGAGACTTGCATGAAACAAAATAATAAAACTTGTGTGGCATGAACTTGTTCACTTTGGCTGTCACCATCTAATGGCAAATAGCTTCCAAAATTTAAATAGCCGAGTGTAATCAGAGCTGAATTTAGCTGATGTTATATAGAGCAAATCTTTTATTATAAGATCAACACCTCGTTGATTTTTGAATCTCAAGCTAAAAGATTTTTCTTTAGAAGAACTGTTATGACACCAAAAAAACCTACAAAATTTCCTACTGATAGGAATCCTGTAAAAGCGTTTTAAAGGAACTTTTACAACAATGATTTTTTACAGTAATTTCTTGGTGTTGGATGTCCCAAAGACACAAACTATTTTTAGGATTCTCGAAAGAAAAAATACATTCGAAAAATTATTATTATTATTATTTTTATCTTTTATTTTAACTTGAATTTTGAAAGAGGGAAAACCCCTTTGAGTGATTTCTTCTGGAAATCTTTCTCAAAAAGGCACATAACCTCTTCATCTTTTCAAACACATTACAAAAATAATTCTTAAATACTAAAGGCTCATCCGGAATTGATACATATCGGAGCCGTCGAGTCATCATGAGGGTCCTCGTATATCCAAGTAACTTGAGTTAAAACAACCAAAACTCCGAATGGTACAAAGGATCAGTTATCTGAAAATATACAAATAAAAAAAACAAACAGTATCAACTGTAATAGGAAATCTCATTAAAATACCCATATAAAATTTTTAAAATATTTAAATTTTTAAGCGCCAAAATATCTCGAATAGATGTAGGTATATTAAGGGGTCTATTTTGTAAATCGAGCTGTTTCATGCAAGGGTGGAGGGCGGCTGTCAAATGGGAGTAAAATTGAAAAACCGCCAACTAAGTCCAGAACCAGTTTTAAGGCTTAACGCGGAATAGTAAAAAATATTATTCGCAAGATTACAGGTAATAAATCCGCTTGAAGGATATTGTTTGCAAGTATATTGCTACGTGCTACTACAGTGCGCTCTTGGCAATTAAATCAGAAAATACTGTGTATTCTAAAAATGGATGTTTTCGACAAAATTGATTACGCCTTCACCATTGTTTGGTCGTAATTTTGTATGGTTGTTTACACTTTAGAACCAGCTATACGTCGGGGTAGCAATAAAGAGCCGCCAGTACCACCCTTGGTTTCATGTGACTCATCTGTAGTCACCGTCGATCAAAGCAAGCATGCATATTTCAGATGTCACTCGTCGACTCCCATAGTAATCTAGTCACATGTAGTGACAACTGTCGATAAAGTCGAGTGACAGAGCCGACTCGAGCGAAATTTTTGGTCGACAGTGACTCCAGTCGAGTCGTTTTTGATCGACTCGACTTATAAAATAGGGCCCTAAGACCCAATCTTGATTTTTTTTTTTCAAAATATTGTTTCTTGGCAAATCAAAACGAGTACAATTAAAGACAATGTGATCTATATCTTCATATGATTCACCACATTCACAAAGATTAGAGTCCTTTATATTTATGCGGTATAAATGAATGTTACATATATAGTGATAAGACATAAGTCTGGTATAAAAAAAATAAAATTAGGCTGATACAAATATTAATTTTCTTTTATGTCACCCCCCCTTCAAAAAATCCGAAAATATTGAAGGGGAGAAAAAAAAGATTCATCATTTTTTTGACATCAGTTAGGTTTTTTTAAATTTTTTAAATAAAAAACAGGTAAATAATGATCCAGATGACGATTGAAAAAAGTTTAACAAGTATCGTTAAAAATTAAAATTAAAAAAAATAACTTTATTTTTCATTTTTATTTTTTTGTTCCTTATTTATTTTTATCCCCCCCTCGTACCTTCCAAGTGGTTCCGGACATAAAAAAAATTAATATTTGTATCAGCCTTACGACTGACCGATAATTGATGGAAATCAATGGAAACGCTTCACCTTAGGACAAATTGAATAACAATAACGTCCTTTATTCCAAGCGATTTGCCAATTATTTATAGAATTTTGTTTCAATTTAGTAAAGTATTCTGATGGAAAAATAGCCCAATTATAAATTATTCACGAAAAATACCTAGTTTTGCCAAAGAGTCAGCTTGTTCATTACCATAAATATAGAATGAGCAGGAACCCAAAGAAATTTAATGACAAATTATCTAGAAAACAAATAATTCTATATTTCTTTAGTAGATAAAATATTTTTACTTGTTTTGAAATTTAAATTAATTGTGTTTAGAGCATGAAGACTACTAAAACTATCAGAACACACCATATAAATATTTGGAGCACAATTTCTGATTAAACAACAAGCAAAATAGAGTCAATTCATCTATGTAAATGAAACAAGGAGCTTATAATTTAAAACAAATGTGCTATATAAAATTGAAAACTCCAAAACCTGCTATATTGTTGATTAAAGACCCATCTGTAAAATAAATTTGTTCAGGTTCCACCCAAATAAATTTACGTTGAAATAATAATTTTGCAAAATATAAACGAGCACTAAAATGAATATGCTTCAATTTTACGTGCTAGGAAAAATCAACATAAGGGCGTAAAGAATGAATATTTATGTTATATTCAAAGAAACCAGGAGATGAATCTAACATGACATTTTCAGCAGAGCAATAAATGAATGAACTCAATAATCTACTGGTGGGATTGATTTCAAACAAAGATTATAATATTATACTTATTGGATGATTATTGGAGAAACATTGTAATAAAAATTACAATTTGGTTCATGAAAACGGTATTTAAGAGGAAGGATACCAGCTAAAACTTCAATAGATTTAGTATGAGAAGAATTCATTTTTTTTTCTAGTTTAGAAAAATGAGTTTGAATGGCACTACCAAAAGTATAGCAACCATATTCCATTACAGAACGAATAGTTGTTTTATAAAGGGTAATCATTTATTCAAAAAATCTTCGATGGATCCCTGGTAAATTTATATAAAAAAAACTAGAACAAAACCATTGGAGAAAGCCTCGAAAAAATCAAGAACTGTCTGTATGAACCACTAGACCTTTAAAAAAATCTAGCAATACTCCTAGAGGCAAAAGACGCATCTCTGAAAGTATTAAAAAATAATTCTAATTGGATTTTATAATATCATATGAAGAAGTATCCGTGAAAACTCTTAAACTATTTTCTTAAAAGAAAAATCCCTAAAAATATTTACAATCTTCGCAGCAAAAACTATCTAGGACATCTCTAAAACAAAAATAAATTATTTTTCCAGGACTCTAAGATTCTCCTTATATTCATTAAGATTTTCAGAAGCAATTAAAAAAAATAATTAGGAAAAGTTCTTGGGGTTTTTTTTTAGAATAGTTGTTTACAATTCTATCTTCATTTTTGCCAACAATTTCTTTAATTAAATTCTACTAAAAATCATTATGAAGGTTTCTCTCCGCTTCCTTCAAACTGAATTGAATTTTTTTTTTTTTTTCAAACTTCTTCAGAGATCCACACAAGATATTTTCCGACTTTTTTAAGCAGTAATGGAGATTTAAAAATAAGAAATTTGGCTATAGATTCTGCAATTTTGCTGAGTATCTCAAAAAATTTCTCAAGAAATTTCTAACGGTATATTCATAGAAAAGCAATGAGCGGTTTTTGTAAGATTCACTACAAAAGTTATTATTCTTTTTCTTTGTTTTTTTTTTTTGTAAAAGACAATGATTTGCGTTAAATCTAAAGTAATTTTTACGAAGTACTTGTATCTAACATCTTAAACAATGTTTTACACGAACACTATCTCTTAATTTTCTTGCCATTCATCTGAAGAAAACTTTTACATGTTTCAATTCCTTGAAAACATATGTTATGATTTATCTCTCGATAAAATTTCTGATATGTATTGTCTAAGAAATTTTTCTAGTAATTTTGCCATATTTCTTTCAATTAATTTCGTCGGACTCATACGAATTGTAGTTAATGTATGGATATCTTTAGTTGATTTCTTTAAGGGAAATCACAATCAAAATGGATCTACCGGTCATCAAACGACGATAGCAAGATGGTTAATCTTTTAATGCTGTGAACGAAAATCGAGGTTTTCCCCACTATTGTTGCACAAAAATAATAAAAGAAGATGTTCCGAACGCCCAGTGGCACAGTCAAAATGCGTTTCACAACAAAACAAATATCCAGGTTTGAAGCAGGAAACGAATTCACACTCCTTGGATCGATGCAGTTCAATGATGGTATCAATAACCGCACGGTCACGAAGCTTACAACTTCCAATTCATTTACATTAAATTATCTTCGTACAGTCAACTCTCACTAACACATGTTCCGTACTGTGAAGCTCAGAATCGATGTTGGCAAGCGGGAGCTTGCTAAGACTTTTCCCGATGTATACTGTTCATATCTCAACTGTCACTGTACATGCGACTTGGAAACATTTTTTCGCTGTAGGATACGGTGTTGAACTATTGATCGGTTGAATGTCGTTCCATTCATTAGAATATATGCAATGACATCTCTAAGACGAACTAATTTTGGACAAATATTGCTATTAATAAACTGACGAATACATGTTGAACAGAGTAGCATAGCGTTTGACCAGGTCCGTCACACTCGAGCTCAGATTGGGTACCACTTCTAGTACTGCATTTCGTCCCTCGGTAGTACAAAAGGTACCCAAGCTTGACAGAATCGCATACGCTTTTCACGGCATTCTAGATTACCTTATGAGCCATAAAATTTGGGCAACTGCAAGGGACATGGAGGTCTTTAATTTGTCTTGATTTGACTCTCATTTTGTTGTACATTCAAACCACCGTACTTTCACGGAAATACTCACTCGAAGACTTATTTGGCTATTGTTCTTGTTTTGAATATAACATACCTTGATCTACTAAGTAACTAGACATCATTTGGCTTACATACCAGTCGGGTCTCCTATTAAACGCATTTCCCTATAACGTGGCACTCCTATTACGCTCACTCCTATAAGACCACACCAGAAACGTTATAGGAGACCCAGGGCTTATGGGATTTCATCACTTTGGGGTGTTGTTGAAATATCTCGTATGCCCAAAAGAGATAGCACAGTACTGTCTTCGGCGAAGTTTCAGTGCTAAGTAAGATCTACCTTTAGGAGTTGAGGACATCCTTTTAGTTGAGAACTTGGCCGGTAGGGCGCTTTTTCTGATTTGCACTAATATGAACCATGAGGGATAAGAATGCAAAATTTTGTATCATATGATATCTCTAGATCCTGATGTTTTGGAAGGTTGGTGTCTTCGGAAGAGTTGTTCAGTAGCTCAAGGGCTGACATGCGGTGGTCATTCTGATACGGAATTAACGCCACCAGGCGGCGCTAGTGGACATGGAATTTTTGTTTCTGCGCATTGCTCAGTAGCCTGACCACTTAGAAAGATGGCGGTCTTCGGAAAAGTTGCTCAGTATCACAAGGACTAACACTATTTGAGCCGAAAGTTTCGAAATTTGCCACTAGGCGGCGCTAGTGAGCAAAGAATTTTTGTTTTGCGCATAGCTCAGTAGCCTGACCACTTAGAGAGATGGCGTCTTCAGCAAAGTTGCTCAGTATCACAAGGACTAACATTATTTGAGCCTAAAGTTTCGAAATTTTGCCACTAGTCGGCGCTAGCGAGCAAAGAATTTTTGAATTCGCGATAGCTCAGTAGCCTGACCACTTAGAAAGATGGCGTCTTCGGCAAAGTTGCTCAGTATCACAAGGACTAACACTATTTGAGCCGAAGGTTTCGAAATTTTGCCACTAGGCGGCGCTAGTGAGCAAAGAATTTTTGTTTTGCGCATAGCTCAGTAGCCTGACCACTTAGAGAGATGGCGTCTTCAGCAAAGTTGCTCAGTATCACAAGGACTAACATTATTTGAGCCGAAAGTTCGAAATTTTGCCACTAGTCGGCGCTAGCGAGCAAAAAATTTTTGATTCGCGGATAGCTCAGTAGCCTGACCACTTAGAAAGATGGCGTCTTCGGCAAAGTTGCTCAGTATCACAAGGACTAACATTATTTGAGCCTAAAGTTTCGAATTTTTGCCACTAGGCGGCGCTAGTGAGGCAAAGAATTTTTGTTTTGCGCATAGCTCAGTAGCCTGACCACTTAGAGAGATGGCGTCTTCAGCAAAGTTGCTCAGTATCACAAGGACTAACATTATTGAGCCGAAAGTTTCGAAATTTTGCCACTAGTCGGCGCTAGCGAGCAAAGAATTTTTGATTCGCGGATAGCTCAGTAGCCTGACCACTTAGAAAGATGCGTCTTCGGCAAAGTTGCTCAGTATCACAAGGACTAACACTATTTGAGCCGAAGGTTTCGAAATTTGCCACTAGGCGGCGCTAGTGAGCAAAGAATTTTGTTTTGCGCATAGCTCAGTAGCCTGACCACTTAGAGAGATGGCGTCTTCAGCAAAGTTGCTCAGTATCACAAGGACTAACATTATTTGAGCCGAAAGTTTTCGAAATTTTGCCACTAGTCGGCGCTAGCGAGCAAAGAATTTTTGATTCGCGGATAGCTCAGTAGCCTGACCACTTAGAAAGATGGCGTCTTCGGCAAAGTTGCTCAGTATCACAAGGACTAACATTATTTGAGCCTAAAGTTTCGAATTTTTGCCACTAGGCGGCGCTAGTGAGCAAAGAATTTTTGTTTTGCGCATAGCTCAGTAGCCTGACCACTTAGAGAGATGGCGTCTTCAGCAAAGTTGCTCAGTATCACAAGGACTAACATTATTTGAGCCGAAAGTTTCGAAATTTGCCACTAGTCGGCGCTAGCGAGCAAAGAATTTTTGATTCGCGGATAGCTCAGTAGCCTGACCACTTAGAAAGATGGGCGTCTTCGGCAAAGTTGCTCAGTATCACAAGGACTAACATTATTTGAGCCTAAAGTTTCGAATTTTTGCCACTAGGCGGCGCTAGTGAGCAAAGAATTTTTGTTTTGCCGCATAGCTCAGTAGCCTGACCACTTAGAGAGATGGCGTCTTCAGCAAAGTTGCTCAGTATCACAAGGACTAACATTATTTGAGCCGAAAGTTTCGAAATTTTGCCACTAGTCGCGCTAGCGAGCAAAGAATTTTGATTCGCGGATAGCTCAGTAGCCTGATCACTTAGAAAGATGGCGTCTTCGGCAAAGTTGCTCTGTATCACAAGGGCTAACATTATTTGAGCCGAAAGTTTCGAAATTTTGCCACTAGGCGGCGCTAGTGAGCAAAGAATTATTGTTTTGCACATAGCTGAGTAGCCTGACCACTTAGAAAGATGGCGTCTTCGGCAAAGTTGCTCATTAACACAGGGACTAACATAATTTGAGCCCAAAGTTTCGAAATTTTGCCACTAGGTGGCGCTAGTGAGCAATGATTTTTTTGTTTTGCGCATAGCTGAGCAGCCTGACCACTTAGAAAGATGACGTCTTCGGCAAAGTTGCTCTGTATCACAAGGGCTAACATTATTTGAGCCGAAGTTTCGAATTTTGCCACTAGGCGGCGCTAGTGAGCAAAGAATTATTGTTTTGCACATAGCTGAGTAGCCTGACCACTTAGAACGATGGCGTCTTCGGCAAAGTTGCTCATTAACACAGGGACTAACATAATTTGAGCCCAAAGTTTTCGAAATTTTGCCACTAGGCGGCGCTAGTGAGCAATGATTTTTTGTTTTGCGCATAGCTGAGTAGCCTGACCACTTAGAATGATGGCGTCTTCGGCAAAGTTGCTCAGTATCACGAGGACTAACATTATTTGAGCCGAAATTTTCGAAATGTTGCCACTAGGCGGCGCTAGTGAGCAAATATTTTTTGTTTTGCGGATTGCTCAGTAGCCTGACCAAAGTTGTTCAGTATGACAAGAGCTATCGATTTTTCTGGCATTGTCACGTTTAAGTAAAAGTGCCTAGAGAAAAATACATACATTATATTTAGGGACAATGGAAATTCGCAATTTCGTGGAAGCCGCGAAATTTGGCCTTCTCCGCGAAATTTAGAAAAATCCGCGAAATGCCGCGAATTAAATAAACATTGAAGAATTTATACGAAAATCACAGTAAAATCCAGATTTTTACTTAGGAAAATGGTTTATTCATCTTGAAGTCGAAGTTCCATGAAACATGTTATAACCGTTTAGTTAAGCTTGACGTTTTTCTGGCTTGCTACTTTCGTTTTAAACTTTGCATTACCACTCTAATATCAAACTTACAATCTTAGTTTGTAAAATAAAAACTGTATTTAATTAAATTCCACGAAATTTGCATATTTTTAGAAAATTTCACTGGAAATGAGAATTTGTATGTAAAATATGGCCAAACTATGGGACCGCGACAAAGCCGCGAAATTTTGAATTTATCGCCTTGGTCACTTGCGAAATTTCAAGAATTTTGCCGCGAATTTCCATTGTCCCTAATTATATTTTACATTTGGATAAAAGTGTGGCTAATTTCCTGGTATTTTCAACGGATTGGGTAAATTTTTGATCATTTTTTTGATATGAGAAAGAGCGAGGATCCGTTTACTACTTAAATGTGTGATCGTTAGCTATTTATATGAACCAAGAAAAAATATGTATTTTTATTTTTATTTCGTCATTGTATGAACTCCACATTTTCCAAGATATGGATTGGATAGAAATGAAGTTAGGTCAGAATGTCAGTCATTACTTATAAATTGGGAAATCAATTCGCTAATAATCTTAATGAGATAACTAGGACTGGCCTTATCTCTTCAGTTACACAATACTCTTGTTTGAATATTTTTATAATATAAACCTTCTTTTTCATAACGATAATTCAATTCTATAAAAAAAACTTTCTCTCCCGATTTCTTCGTATATATAAATACAGTAATGACCCGATTTTGTCTGCCCCCGATTTTGTCTACCCCCGATTTTATCTACCCCCGATTTTAGCACCTTTTAGACCCGATTTTGTCTACCCCCGATTTTAACACCCTTTTGACCCGATTTTGTCAACCTTAAAAAAAAAACATTATTTTAATGTGGAAATATTAGGTACAATCATATTGTAAAAAGTCAGGTGTGACATTGGCCACGTCTATACGATCATCCAAAGTATGAATTCACTTTGTATCACAGTTGTTCACAGAATACAGTTACGTTAGGGATCTTGTATATTATTACGGTTCATACAAAAATATAAAAAACGCTGTAAACATCAACAAAAACATTAAGCGAAGTCTATGGATAAGAATAAATATAAAAAGTAGTCGAATTTTTTTTTCCCGATTTTAGCTTTTTCCCCGTTTTAGTTCAACCCTAAATGCAACATGGGGCTGACAAAATCGGGACATTACTGTATCTAGAAACTCTCGGCTTAAATAAAGTTAGTGCTTGTGGTACTAGACAACTTTTCTTGAAAACTTTTTTTTTCTAAATGATCAGGCTACTGAGCAATCCACAAAACAAAAATTATTTGCTCACTAGCGGCCGCCTGTGGCCAAATTTTCGAACTTTAGGATCAAATAATGTTAATCCTTGTGATACTGAGCAACTTTGGCCGAAGACGCCATCTTTCTAAGTGATCAGGCTACTGAGCTATCCGCGAACCAAAAATTATTTGCTCTACTACCCGACTAGAGGCTTGTAACAAAATATAATAAAATTTTATCAGAATATGATATGCATATCATATTATGATATAATTTTGTTAGGCTCGTTATCCATAGAACATAATAAAACAGAAATATAACATAATGTGTTTTATTTCCCTTTAAGATATTTTTTTGTTTCATTTTTAACAACTTTATAACAAAATAAATAGATAGTTATGCATTACATATTATCGAATATCGAACAGTATTATAATTTTGATATTTTGTATCAAACATTATAACTTGGTTTGATATGTTTTTGATAGAATTTAAAACACCATTTGTTATGTTTATGTTACTATTCATACACTTTTTGTTTATAATTTTAGTTATTTTAACAACATCCTGCATCAAGTTTGTAACAACCTATGTTCGAAAAAAACTTATAACATAATAACATATGCTGATATAATTTTGTATGTACCCTTAGTCGGGTAGCGCCGCCTAGTGGCAAAATTTCGAAACTTTAGGCTCAATAATGTTAGCCCTTGTGGTACTGAGCAACTTAGCCGAAGACGCCATCTTTCTAAGTGGTCAGGCTACTGAGCTATCCGTGAAACAAAAATTCTTTGCTCACTAGCGCCGCCTAGTGGCAAAATTTCGAAACCTTCGCTCAAATAGTGTTAGTCCTTGTGATATTGAGCAACTTTGCCGAAGACGCCATCTTTCCTAAGTGGTCAGGCTACTGAGCTATCCGCGAATCAAAATTCTTTGCTCGCTAGCGCCGACTAGTGGCAAAATTTCGAAACTTTCGGCTCAAATAATGTTAGTCCTTGTGATACTGAGCAACTTTGCTGAAGACGCCATCTCTCTAAGTGGTCAGGCTACTGAGCTATGCGCAAAACAAAAATTCTTTGCTCACTAGCGCCGCCTAGTGGCAAAACTTCGAAACTTTCGGCTCAAATAGTGTTAGTCCTTGTGATACTGAGCAACTTTGCCGAAGACGCCATCTTTCTAAGTGGTCAGGCCTACTGAGCAATGCGCAAAACAAAAATTCCATGTCCACTAGCGCCGCCTGGTGGCGTAATTCCGTATCAGAATGGCCACCGCATGTCAGCCCTTGAGCTACTGAACAACTCTTCCGAAGACACCAACCTTCCAAAACATCAGGATCTAGAGATATCATATGATACAAATTTTGCATTCTTATCCCTCATGGTTCATATAGTGCAAATCAGAAAAAGCGCCCCCTACCGGCCAAGTTCTCAACTAAAAGGATGATCCTCAACTCCTAAAGGTAGATCTTACTTAGCACTGAAACTTCGCCGAAGACAGTACTGTGCTATCTCTTTTGGCATACGAGATATTCAACAACACCCCCAAAGTGATGAAATTCCCATAAGCCCTGGGTCTCCTATAACGTAGATTCCTATTACGCCCCCCAACCATGTGTCTAATAGGAGACCTGACTGTATATTATTCTATAGATACATTTTCGACCGCCAGTCAGGCATGCATGTGAGCATCAATTTTATTAGGAACCAATTTGTGACCACTAGTCGCGATAGCAAGTGTACACCACCATTGCTTAGAGCAAATATACGACCACTATTCGAGCCTAAAACATCAATAATACTTGCTAAGAACAAGCATACGACCACCAGTCGAGTTAACAACATAAATAGCAGTTACTAAGAACAAGCATGCGACCACCAGTCGCGGTAGCAAGTACACACCATTATTGCTAGGAATAAGTATGGCGACCACCAGTCGAGTTAACAACATCAATAATACTTGCTAAGAACAAGTATACGACCACCAGTCGAGTTAACAACATTAATAGCAGTTACTAAGAACAAGCATGCGACCACCAGTCGCGGTAGAAAGTGTACACCACCATTGCTTAGAACAAATATACGACCACCAGTCGAGCTTACAACATCAATAAAACTTGCTAAGAACAAGTATACGACCAACCAGTCGAGTTAACAACATCAATAGCAGTTATTAAGAACAAATACGCGACCACCAGTCGCAGTAGCAAGTGTACACCACAACAACATCAATAGCACTTCATAGAAACAACCATGTGACCACCAGTCGCGGAGGCAAGTGTACACCACCATTGCTTAGAACAAATATGCGACCACCAGTCGCGCTAGCAATATCAATAACATTGATTGATAGGAGCAAGTTTGCGACCACAGTCGCGTTTAAGGACATATTTTGCAACCATTGATCGCGTTAGACATTACTTTTATGTTTGCAACCACCAGTCGCTTTTAGGGACATTTTTTTTATTGCAAACTCCAATCTCGGCAAGAATATTTATTTTTATTGCAACCACCTGTCACGTTAAGGATATTGTTTTGCATTGCAAACACCAGTTGTGTTAAGGACATTTTTTCCATTGCAACTACCAGTCGCTTTAAGGACATTTTTTTTGCATTCGTACATGTTTTTTAACATGGCATTTATTTAGAAATAATAATGAATTGAGCAGTTTTGAATAGTTTGGATCTCACCGATTATCGACACAAAATTCACAAAAAAAAATACCGATTCAGTATGCTTCACACTTAACTTGTAAACATTACTGGATACACAATGTACTGAAGCAAATAGGAAAGAAAACAATCATGTGCACTATTGGGCAAATTTGACCAAAACATCGATAATACTGAATCGATTCAAATTCGATACGTCGAATCGTTTCTTTATTCAATCGAATCCTTTGTATCCATTTTTTTTTTTTAATCGATGTGATTTTTCCAATCGTAAGCAAATTTACAAGAACAACGGCTCAAATTAAGACCAAATCCCTTGAATTAGGATTTCATGTAGTGCCAACATAAAAAATCGATTAATTGGAACGAAAAATCTACTTTTGGAACATCAATTCAAAATCACCCATGGCTAGGAAAATTTGCACACACTAACATTCATTTTTCACTCTATCTTACTTGATTAAAACTATTTTATTTTCATTTGAAAGCAGGAGAGATAAAATATAGAAATGTGCGTATTATCACAGAAGAAACGATAAAATGATCACATACAAACAAAGCGAAATTTTATTATTGTTTATATAGAAATTTGCAGAGTTGATAAATGTTACGGGCGTTTTTTTTTTTTGAACGATTGATATAACTAAATGATAAGTTATACAAATTGATTAACATTCAAGAAAACCACTAATAGAACTTTAACACTTCACTTCTCTTTTGCATTATTATACAAATTATACTTATTATACATATTATTATACATTTTGCACGGATATGTTCAACTGACTTCTGCAAAAAAAATAGTTCAGTTCCTAACGTTATTCTTCTTCCGTTCAACTTATGCAAAAAATAGGTCCTTGATAAAAGCAGAATGCGCACTTCATAACTTAGATGAATCAGCTCGAAATAACATAATCTTTGAATCGGATAAAACAGATGAAACACTTTCTACATTTTTTTTACATTCAATATTTTCATCGAAGTAATCTGTTTGAATTCAAAAAGCAAAACAAAATATTCACTTCAAAGCCTGCATCGCGCAACTCAAATAGTTGAGGTGATGCTGGTGTTCAATAAGAACAACAACAAACACAGAGAGAAACATTGCTGCTTCAACGAGTAGTGAAGCGGCTAATACATATTCATGTCATATTTCCTCTTCAATCAGTTTTCTCTTGTTCATAGAAAATACCACATTGCTGTTTATATATGCTTTTTTTATCAGATTCAAACTTCACTCCACAATCACTCTGAACACATATTTTCACACGCGGTTTAAGAAGCACTTGGCACAAACACATTTTCTAGTGGACACTCCCGCTTGTTAACGAATCCAGGCACTCCAGGAACACGAAATATTATATAAAAATCTGGCAGGTTCGCCAAATGTCAAGCCAAATGTGAAGCTCAGAATCGATTTTGGAAAGCGAGAGCCCCACGAAAAACCTTTCATTCCATTCCACGTTACTATAGGAGTGAGGCGTCCAAGTTGTGCCATGCCTACTAGATCGTTTGATGTTCGATCCGCTGCTACATTCTCGGATATTTTTCAAAAGGCTTTTGATTGTCAGCCATCATAACAAGGTTGGAAGACAAGATCTATGACAATGTTCATTCAGTACCACACACGTACCACGTTATCGAGTTAGAGAACTGTGGTATCCCAATATAAGAGTGTATGCGTGTGCAGCAGGCGATGTGTGGAGAGAGAGGAAGTCGGACGAGTGCGTGAGATAGTTGGTCACTGAAATGGTGCTTGAAGTGCAATAACCCGCTGTTTAGTTCCTGTAATAGACAGGATATCACATTGGCGATCCTGCCATGAATATGGTTAAAGTATGCGGAAAGGAATCTGCGAGAAAAGTGGTTTTGGAAATCGAAAAGAATTTGCAAGTTTGTTTTTTTTTGTGGTGGCGAGTGAAATGAGTGTTTTCAAAGCTGTCATATTCACATAAAAACGGTAAGAGTTCATGCGACATGGTTGCCAGAAATTTTGATTAGCAGAAACTTGATAACTTGCGTAGAGTTTAAGCTCATTACCAAGTATCAAATATTGAGCCGGGTGATGCCCAAGGCCAATGTAAATGGACGTGTTGAGTCGAGTTTAGCTCATGGCCAATACAATAAAACATTAAAGTGGAAAGCTTGCGTAGAGTTTCAGCTCATTACCAAGCGTTTTAGACAGTTGAGTCGGGTGTAGCCCATGGCCAACGTAGGTATAAAAAGAGTCGACTGTGGTTGAGTCGGGTAAAGCCCATGGCCAACATAGGTAAATGTGGAATAGACTGTAGTTGAGTCGGGTTAAGCCCATGGCCAACTTACGTACTGAGTCAAGTATAGCTCAAGACCAGAAAGCGGGAGACATCTATGAAAGTAAATACGTCTAGACATAAGTTATTAACTATCGACATTTTATATCCCTTGAGTGATAAAATTTTGCATTGTGAGAATTGAAAATGATATATATTTTAGCTCTTTTTTCTACTATTTCATCTGGCCACACTGTTAAGTTCAAAAGAAAAGACGAAGCGCAAACATAACAGTGTTCATTTCATTTGGCTTTGTGTATGTGCACATTAGCTTCACACGCTAAGCAATTTCGACACAAATTTGTAGCGAACTGCGTGAAACCAAGAAAGGGCGAATGTTTGAATATTGTATAAAATAATAATCGTGAATTATATTGAAAACGTTTGGTATATGTTCGGATGAGGTAATTTATAGGCGAGTTGAATAGAGTTTTAAAGTGACGATATATATACAGTATACTTGAATCACCTGAAATATTAAAATAAAATGAAAAAAAAAAGTAGCGTGGATGGAATGTATTTGATTATTAAAAGCAGTGCCGGTCAGTGGGTGAACACTAATCGATGTTCCTCGGTGAGTGCCGGTAGAGGTTGTGTTGATTGCTGTGTGTGCAGTCGGACTCAATATATGGATGATTTCAAGTTGCAGCTGCATTTAGTGACTGATACACGAAGAAATAAATGTATCGAAAATTGAATTCAATTCTCCCAGCATTGAGGTTACGAGGAGCAATTTCATTTTGAATTGATCAGATTGATTATGAATTTGATTGTTTTTAATTGTTCGCAAAACTATACAGTTTGTTTACTTAATCGCAAGTTGAAGTTACTAGACCTTCGAGTAGCGTACAGCTTTCTCAAATCTAAACCTCCACGCAGTTCAGAAACAAAGCTATTCAACGTTGAGTGTTTTCAACGTAAAACCGTAGTTGAACCATAACCTTCTTCTTCTTTCTGGCGTTACGTCCCAACTGGGACAAAGCCTGCTTCTCAGATTAGTGTTCTTATGAGCACTTCCACAGTTATTAACTGAGAGCTTTCTTTGCCGATTGACCATTTTTGCATGTGTATATCGTGTGGCAGGTACGAAGATACTCTATGCCCTGGGAGTCGAGAAAATTTCCATTACGAAAAGATCCTCGACCAGCGGGATTCGAACCCACGACCCTCAGCATGGTCAAACCCATAACCTAAAATTGTCTAAATTTCAAAGGTTTTAAATTGCCGGAATATATGTTATGATCGGATTTGCTGTTAAGTCGTTAAGAACCACACAATCAATCTCGCCTTATCTTAATGTCCCATCAGGAAAAGTCGTTTGGGAGTCAATTATCGATGCACAACAATGCAGTGGTAGGGTCCCCTTCTTAATGCTGTTTAATGCTAGTTGATCGCTGGGTATTCATTGATTCCGGTTGAAATATTTTGAGATTGAGTTGCAAGAAAGTGATACAAAGTTAATTTGCTGAGCTATTTTCTTGGGTTTAAATTGGATTTCTGGACTAAAATTTATAAATGTTTTATTTTGGAATGGGAAGAACAGTTGGACTAAGTTACGCACTTAAAAATAAGATGTGTTATTGACAATTATGACACATTTATAATAGTTGGAAGAAAGACAGGATAGAAAGTTGCTATGAAAATTATGTTACAACTATCTTGCATGAGGGAAAAATAATTAACGCTAGGTTTAACTCGTATTGTGCTTCTCAATAAATGTTTCGATATTATATTTCAATGCCAATTAATTGATATTCAAACATTTGTGGCAAAGGGAGGATGTGGTATCCCAACATAAGAGTGTAATGCGTGTGCAGCAGGCGATGTGTGGAGAGAAGAGGAAGTCGGACGAGTGCGTGAGATAGTTGGTCACTGAAATGGTGCTTGAAGTGCAATAACCCGCTGTTTAGTTCCTGTAATAGACAGGATATCACAAAAAACCACAGTAAAAGTTGGTTTTCATGGCTAGCGCAATGATCCCTTGGATCGCATTTGCACTAGTTTTGTGACGTAATAGATGCATCAGAAGAAACATTCCTTTACTTATTTCATTATATCACTTTATTCAAATATTTTCAAAAATGTTTAATCGGTTCTTCAAATTTGTGCATGCATATATATATTTTTAGGTCCCACTTACCCCTGATACCAAAACTAAGGGGTCTATTTTATAAGTCGAGTCGATCAAAATGACTCGACTGGAGTCACTGTCGACCGAAAAATTCGCTCGACTCAACTCTGTCACTCGAGTTTTTCGACAGTTGTCAGTCTATGTGACTGGATTACTATGGGTTTCAAGGAAGCAATATTTCCCACCAAGCAAATCATTTTCGACTTCTTGTCCTTTCGACGTGTTGTCTTTCGACCTTTTGTCCATAAACCAACCGAAAGACAACAGACGCACAAAACTGTTCAAGGCATGTAATTCAATATCGTACACCGCCGGAAAATAGTAAGTTGTTAGACGATTAAAACATTTGGACAGTTTAAAACACATTCATGTAATCCATTGGTACACCGTGCGAAGCAAATAGCGAGCTTGGAAAGGAGGGACAGGACAGCCATAGTGAGAAGAGGCAAACTAAAATTGTTAGTGGAGATTTGTAACGCACCAAATTTGTGCACACTGAAACATAAAATTTAATTAAAATTACAGTTTGATCTGCTAAATTAAAAAAAGCCGATTTACAAAAATCGTTTCTGCTGCCGACTTGATCGGAGGTTGCTCTGTACAACAATATATCTTTTGAGTTGTTGTTTTACCTCTGAATAGCAACAAATTGAAACAAAATCTTATAAAAAATATTCTCTCATTCAATCTATCATTGCAACTTGAAATCCATTAAATTGCATTTTAATTTACTTTAATGATCAGTTGATAGAAAATTTGATGCACGCGTTTGATGTGTGAGACACATACAAATTATATTTCAGTGAGTTTATCGTTCATTTACCTCTCCTCGTTCAGGAGTCTTGCAAACACATGCGATTGGATACTTGGTGTTTAATGAGCATCTAATATCAATTCGCACTGATTTTCGTAGCACTTATAATCACTCGTAACGCTTCAATTGTAATATTTTCTGCTTTTCTAATATATAAACTTTTAAAATATTGGCTTACGAAAGCAAATACAGTGCTTTCCAATGATGTCCGGATTTCAAGCCACTTGTCTGCAATTTCGGACAGTCTCTTTTTATGCCACTTAGAGTATATTTCCACGTTTTATCACAAATGTAAGAGCTTCAGAACAGCTAAGTACAGTTAACTTTCCCTTACTCGATATTCCGTATCTCGATATCGAGTTAGAGAACCATAGTTAAAAGTTGGTTTTCATGGCTACCTCGATGGTCCCTTGGATTGCAGTTGCTCTGGTTTTGTGTTCTGTAACTCGATACCTCCCTAACTCGATGGTCCCTGCAATATCGAATTATGGAGAGTTGACTGTATACGTTACGTTCACTTATTATTCAGAACACTTCGAGAATTAGGGTAATTAAACATATTATTGTCAACTAAACAGCAATCTCCTCTATCTACTGATACTAAACAAACTAGTATTTTCATCAATTAAGTATGATTTTCGAAGATGGAAAGCTTATCACCAGAGTATACGACGATCAAACGCTTTTCCTGGCTTTTAGCGAACAAAACCCCCATACTGTTTTGCTTTAGTATATTATTTAGATTAGTAATAGAAAAATGAAAAAAAAGTTATGTCAGAACATACTACAGTTATTAGAAATTTGATTCATTCACGAAAACAATGAAAATAACGTTTGTGAATGCTAAATTCATGATCGAACAACTTTCGCATTTTTTTTATGGGCCATACTGTACTTTCAGGCATTTCAATCAGAGTGTACTACTGCATCAGACTATTCTGAAAATTTCACGAGCTATTTTTTTTTGTTTCTTCACGGCGTTCATTCAGAGGTCCTACCAGGAAACTTAACAGTAATATTTAGAATTTTTATTACTAGCACCATTACGCACATTTTTTCAGAGGTATTTGCAAGTATGTCCCCAGAATATTATCGATGCTTTTATTCAGTGATTTCTTCAATTATTCCATTAATTTATCAAACACTTCAAACTTTTTCAACCGTCCAGAGGTTATCAGAGGCGCAGGAGTTTTCTCTTGTCTTCAGGATTTTCTTTAGAAAAACTTCCTGGATTATTTTCGGAAATTTTTCTATATTGTTTGGAAAATTTTCGTAACAATGCTTTGAAAGAATTCCTGGATAAATTATTTGGAATGTTCTGATAGAATCTATGAATGAATTTTTGTCTGAGATAACTCAGAGGGCTGCAAAGCTGCAGCAAGGAACGCGACAAAACGTGTAGCGATAAAAAAGGAAACAAAAGCAGCAAACTCGATTATTCTGGGATAAAAAGCACCGCCTGCAAGAAGCGGAATGTGGAGAAATGGAGCAGTTACATCGTTCACAATAAACGCAAAAGTTCTACGAGAAGCTTAACGCATCCCGAAAAGGCTTCGGGAGGCGAGTCAAAATGTGTAGGGATAAGGACGGAAGCATCTTGACGGACGGACGTGAGGTGATTGAAAGGTGGAAGCAGCACTACGATGAACACCTGAATGGCACGGAGAACACAGCCGCAAAGGGTTACAACAGCAGAGGAAGTGATTACACTACGTCAGCACGGCGAATGAAGGAAACCAACCTGCCCCCACATTGAGGGAAGTTAAGGATGTAATTAACCAGCTCAAGAATAACAAGGCCGCTGGTAAGGAAGGTGTTTGAGCTGAACTCATCAAAAGGGCCCGGAGAGGTTGGCCGCCTGTCTGCACCGGCTGATTGTCAGAACCTGGAAAACGGAACAGCTGCCGGAGGAGTGGAAGCAAAGGGTCATATGCCCAATCCACAAGAAGGGCGACAAACTGGAGTGTGAAAACTATCGTGCGATCACTATCCTGAATGCCGCCTACAAAGTGCTATCCCAGATTATCTTCCGTCATCTATCACCAATAGCAAATGAGTTTGTGGGATGTTATCAAGCTGGTTTCATCAACGGCCGCTCGACAACGGACTAAATTTTCACTGTACGGCAAATCCTCCAGAAATGTCGTGAATACCAAGTCCCAACACATCACCTGTTCATCGATTTCAAAGCGGCTTATGATAGCATCGACCGCGAAGTGCTTTGGAAAATCATGGACGAGTACAGCTTTCCCGGGAAACTCACAAGACTAATAAGAGCAACGATGGACGGTGTGCAGAATAGCGTGAAGATTTCGGGCGAACATTCCAGTTCGTTCAAATCCCGCCGGGGATTTCGACAGGGTGCTGGACTTTTGTGCCTGCTGTTCAACATCCCGCTAGAAGGTGTCATGCGGAGAGCCGGGTTCAATAACCGAGGTACGATTTTCACAAGATCCAGCCAATTTGTTTGCTTTGCGGATGATATGGATATTGTCGGCAGAACATTTGGAACGGTGGCAGACCTGTACACCAGCCTGAAACGTGAAGCGACAAAAGTCGGCCTGGTGGTGAATGCGTCAAAAACAAAGTACATGCTGATATGCGGAACCGAGCGCGACAGAGCCCGCCTGGGAAGCAGTGCGCACCGCAGTGTTACAATAGACAGGGATACTTTTGAGTTGGTTGTTGAGTTCGTCTACCTCGGATCCTTGTTAACAGCTGATAACAACGTTAGCCGTGAAATACGGAGACGCATCATCAGTGGAAGTCGCGCCTACTATGGGCTCCAGAAGAAGCTGCGGTCGAGAAAGATTCACCCCCGCACCAAATGTACCATGTACAAAACGCTTATAAGACCGGTGGTCCTCTATGGACATGAAGCATTGACCATACTTGAAGAGGACCTGCAAGCACTTGGAGTGTTCGAACGAAGTGTGCTTAGAACCATCTTTGGCGGTGTGCAGGAGAACGGTGTGTGGCGGCGGAGAATGAACCACGAGCTCGCTAGGCTCTACGGCGAACCCAGTATCCAGAAGGTTGCGAAAGCCGGAAGCTGGAAGGTGTTCGCGTCGAATCCGGTTGGCAGAAGAAGGCGGGGAGCACAGCGAACGAGGTGGCTTGATCAGGTGCAACAAGATCTGGAGAGCATGGGCCAAAATCGAAGTTGGAGGGACACAGCCATGGACCGAGTAAATTGGCGTAACATCGTTAACGAGGTTTTATCAAATTAATTAATGTAACACCAATTAAATGGTTTAATCTAAAGTGAATCCTGTGAACCAATGATCCTCCTCATTAACAAATATCCCTCCCAGTAACCTTTGTGGAGATGCGGAGGGTAAACACGGTCTCCAAATAACAAAGATTACACATTAGCATTCTTTCCCCCAATTCCACCTGACTGCTAGGACGTGCCTGGCGCCGTTGTATAAATAGAGGTACTGAATCATGCACACTGAAGAAGTTTATGGCCAAACCCAGCCAAACTTCTAATTGATTCTTTGTGCATCTTCACTGACATCGGTCAATCATTGAATAGCAACCATTGATTTATGTAGTCAGTCTTAGCTAAATTTATATTTTCAAATATTTTTCTTGACACCTATGAAAATTTTTAATTTGGAGTCAATTTTGAACGACAATTTTGAAAATTAAATAACGCAGAAACACTCTTTAAACCCCAATTCAGCAAAAATGCACATAAACAATTCTAATATACTTCTTTGAATTGTACAATTTTGAATGAAACATTAAGAAAGCTGCGTATTGATCAACACTGCACAAAAGCATTTGCACAAATTTCAATGTGAGGAAATTGTTCAAAGACCACTCATATCAGATGCGTATCCCAGTTCATGGAACATTTATATAGGAAACACAACACACAGTATCCATACATAATGCACACAATATAACTAAGAGTTCCAAATCGCCACTATTGATCGCGTGCTTCTGTTCGGTCACAGTGTAATTTTGTTTTATTATCGGTTAGCCGCCCATAAAAGCCGCCACGCCATCCTCTACTTCGCTTCTAGCGACCTTCATCCGCAACAGGTGAGAGCTCTCTTTCTCCCACAGTATTTGTTGCTCTCCATAAAGGTTTCCCTATGCACCTGAGTCACCTCAAACACGTATACATTAATTATTCTATCAACGCTTTGCTTATTTTGTTTACGTACCAATCTCATACCGTTCTGACTCTGACGAAAATCAACGCGATTTATTCTTCACGATTATCACTGAAAGGGTGAATCATCGGTGACGAAGCGCTAGAAAACATCTTATCTATTAGTACTCACGGGTAAATCAGCAATAGCGGCGTCATTTGGGCAACTATATACCACAGACAAACAGATGTTCACTCAAATTATTTTCATCAAACAGCAAAATAGTGCTCGGTTCTAATATTTGGTAGTTTACTTACAGATCACCCTTGGCGCTCACATCGCTTTTGCTCGAGTATGACGTTTGCACACTACTGCCAACTAGTTTTCGGTTTGCCAAACACAAAGTTCATAACTTTCTCGGTAAATGTACGCGTGACAATGTTTTGAATAAATAATTGTTCTATCTGTTACACTTGTTTGTCTATAAACATACAATGTGAAATGTGACATTTCACGATTCCGTTCGCAGCTCATCCCAGTCGACGACGTCAATGGCAATCGGATTTGAAACAATACAGACTAATTCGGCGAGTAACACGTGTAGTTGAGTCATTTTGCAAACAATTGGCAACCGAGCGAGCCTTTCTTCCTGACTGAGCAATTGGATTGTGTGGTTTGGTTGGTGGATAGCTTCATTACGAACTGGACCAAATAAAAGGTCGTGCTATGCTTCTCAATGAGCTCAACATTTTAATTGAATAAAATATTAGATAGAATACGAACCAGATTTGTTACAAGTCTAATTGCGAAAGTTGTTTGATAATAAAACGGGGCTTTGAAGTTTGCTTTATCTGGCCCATTTTTTTCTGAAATCTGACGTAGAATGCGAATAAATCCAAACGAAGAAAATCATTTGTTTTTCAACATCTGAAATGATTCTACCGCTAGAATTTTTCCTAGGAGTGTGTAGGAAGTGCATCAACAATGTGTTCATTGATTCTACCAGAATTAATCCGGGAGACCCAGTGGAAAATCTTCAATTGATACCGCCAGAGACTCATGGATGAAATACCAGTAGAATTTTACACCTGTTTGCCATACCGTCTAATACCGTTTTTAAACTGAGAATATGTGGCCAATTTCGTTACATGCTTAAGAGGATGGTTCGTACGTTTAAGGCACCCGAGTACCTGCCCGCGCCCGGCTTATACGTGTTGTAGTGCCATGTAAATTCTGCCTTCCACGCCGGCACCGTAGTCCGTCTGGGTATGTGCCTATGGAAGAACGATCCACACAAACTTACATCTTGGCTTATCAAGCAGAGCAAATGGTACAGTCGACACTCGAATTGAGTTGTTGTATTTTGGGTTGGTTGGGTACACCATAAAAGTCTAGTGAAGGGATCTTAGAGGACCAATGCGACACTGTCATTTAAATATTGGTTCAGCGTTTCAGTGCTTTAAAACCTCTACCAAAGAATAATTTTCTTCAATTTCTTTATAGGTATCCTTTCAAATATAACATTAATTTCTTATATCTAGTGTTTAGTGTTAAGCAACACTATCGTCCTAATTTGGTAAAATTAAAATAAGCTTATAGTATTATTTTGTTAACAACATATTGCATCTCTTTTGGCATTCTCTTACTGATTTTTTACAGGTGAGTTGATTTCACCTGCTTATTAGAGAAAAAAATGCATTCAATCAGCATAACCTAACTTAGCCTAGATATTTAGATACATATATCGTGGCAATAGAAGATTTCAACGATTTCGTCTAAAATTATTAATATATTTTTTTGACAATTGTTCCAATGTTTCAACATTGGATATTCTATGTAACTTATTGTTAATATACCAGAGAGGGAGCTCCAGAATCTTAAGTATAATCTTGACAAAAAATTCTTAGGTATTTAAAACATTATAAAATTTCTCGAAAAAATGTAGTTTAAAATTCAATATATTAGTAAATTTATGCGGATTTACTTGACAAAATTTAAGCGAGAAACGGTAGAATTGATTGCTAGAAAGGTTGCTTGAAAAGATCTGCTATATATTAAGCGAAACTTTTCGCATAAAATCCCAGAAATCTAAGAAACTAGTTAAGTTATTCGACATTTTTCAATTAATATTGTTGGCCATACTGAAAAAAAAAGTGAAATCTTCATCTCCGGACACCTCGAGCAGGGCATTCGCCCATAACATAACCATAATGCAGTGAACACGCTGCTCTCCACAACATTGAAAACAGAATTGTTTGCATTATTCAGATAATACGAATATTTGGGAATCAAGTTTTTACCATATTGACTTTTGTATTTTGTGCAACGGAAATGTGTAACAAAAAACCTCGCACATCAACAATAACAAGTTGGTTCTAGCGGTAAAAAATGAGCGACAGTCAAAAAAAATAATCTCTTGGTTGTTACGCGATTTGCCCAAGTCAGAACGGCCACGCTGACGCTGTGTACGACAAGTGAGGTTTTCCCACTACTGTTGTACAAAATAATACAGTAATTTTTTTCAATGAGATTAATTGTTTATTGATTAAGCAAATTTATTCTCACGATACTGTCATGTATACTGATTTTAATGTTTATTACCATTCACAATTCTGGGGGTAGGGGGCTTGGATGGTTCTGTAGGGAGCCTGCCCCTTTATCCCTCCCCTTCCTAGGCCAATGAACTCGGTATAGGATCTTCATAGGAATGTTTGGCAAAATTATTGCAAAGGCAAAAATTCTACTTGAATCTGCAATATCTTCTGTAGATGTATAAGACCTTTTCCCAAGATTAAAAAAGAAACCCAAAAAAGATCATCAGGGATTTGTGGAAGAAGATTAAAATCAACTTCTTAAAAAAAATAATCAAAATTTATATTGATGATGCTCTGTGAATCCTGTAAAACATTTCTGAACACATTTGAACATCTGATTTCCATATTTCCTGGAAAAAATCACAAAAATACTGTTTAATTTTTCAGGATTTCCCTTAGAAAAATCCCAAAAATAATTCACGAAAAATATGTATACTTGAAGAAATGATATATTCCTGATGGTTTATCAAAAGACATTCATGGAGGATCTCCGTTTGCCAGACACTCAAAATTCAATGTGATGACATGTAGGTTTTTTTTCGACATGTTATTGATTGTGGAAGTCAAGTGAACATGTTCGAATAAAAATGAATTTCCGATAACACTTAAATTTTATTTTACACAGAAAACCACACAAAAAACGTATTAATTGAGCTGTTTAGCCTGAAAATCAAAATTGAAGGCTATGGCATGTAGTTTTTTCGGCATGAATTTACTTGTAGGAGTCAAGAGAATATTTCTGAGCAGAATTGAAATTTTCGACTGGTTTAATCCTAAAATACTAGGAAAACCCCTATTTTTTGGACCCGTTTGCCTGTAACTAAAAATTCAATGTGATAACATGTAGTTTTCCGTAATGAATTTGCTTGCAGAAGTCAATTGAGCACACCGTTTTGTCTCAAATTCCGAACAGACTCATATTCCGAACACTCGCATTTTGTATGGAGATTTGATTGAAATGTTTCGCTGAAACATTGCATACAGTGTTCGGCATTTGAATCAAAATGTTGTTCCATACTCTTACACAAAAACAATACTAAACAAGTTTAAATAAATATTTTTATTGGCTCACCCAACAGCCAACAGTCAGACCCGGCGAACAAATAAAAATTTTCACAAATATCATCTTATTTATGCCCATGAGGTGTATTTAAAGTCACTGTTGGCCTTAAGTGTTCGGAATATGAGTCAAAACGGTAGATGAGTAGCAAAAAAACAAGTTTCGATTAGACTTAAAATTTATTTTAT
Source organism: Aedes aegypti (assembly GCF_002204515.2). NCBI lineage: Eukaryota > Metazoa > Arthropoda > Insecta > Diptera > Culicidae > Aedes > Aedes aegypti. The sequence goes on along the minus strand of NW_018736345.1, from coordinate 23,687 downwards.
CCAGAAAACTACACAAAAACGTATTTCTCTTATTTAATAAACCCTATGTTCTGGATCCAAAGCAGTTTTGAGTGTAGCATGTTTTTCTACTCAAACCTATTCACTTTACATCTACAAGTAAAAAACTACAAGTTATTTTACAGACAAAACAGCTCAATTGATTCTATGACACTACCCCGAACGCCACTACCCCGAATGCCACTACCCCGAACGCCATTACCCCGAAAGCCATTATCCCGAATGGATCATTACCCCGAATGCCACTACCCAGAATGGGTCACTACCCCGAACGCCATTACCCCGAATGCATAAAATTTGTAACTTATTCTAGTGAGAGAGTGGGGAGAAAATTGTACGATTCCTTATGAGTATTTAACGAGTTTGGCTCAACAATTTATATTTCAAACATTAGAGGATATAAAAGCAGCTAGTTTTTTAGCTAATAATTTTTGAATACTAAGTTTTATTTCGATTTGTCCTCTAATTTTGGTGAGATTCACACAGCCACATTGCAATTCTCTGAAGAACAGCCTATTCCGAAAAGAAGGGTGAATTTATTATGCAAAGGATAGCTATAATGTGCACAAAATTAGGATGTAGTAAAGTTTCTTATTGGACGTCGGAACCCACTTCCTTTACTCATTGTAGGTGTCGGGCTACTAGCATTAAGATCTTTTTAAAGATTTTGTTTCGTAAACGGTGGTAATGGAAGATCACCCTGAGATAATCGCTGCAAGTGTTCGTCTATGGAACCCGCTTAAAAACCATCCTGATAGACAACTGTTCCACTAAAGCAAGGAAACGTTAATACACTTGCACATGTTAGAAAAACGGCGGCCTTTGATTGCCGCTACAGTAAAAACTTTCGTTGGTTTGTGGGATCATTAATTTGAATTTCGTTGAGATAATCACAATTTTTCCGATTCTGCACAATGAAGAAATGATGATGACAGCAAAGCGGTGAGAAAATTCATAAGAGACCTGTCTGTTTCAATACAAGAAGATGAAAGAAAGGGAAAATTACTGATTAGAATTATAGGAGGATTCACTGGAGTCAATTTCTTCAGGATATATTCCTTCAAAAAAAGCTGTTCTATATGGAAATATTGATGACTAGCTTGTCTAACGAAAACTTGAAAGAACAGCCTATTTAAGAAAGAAGGGGAAATTTCTGGTGAAATGTTTGCAGCTATGACGTGAATGATCACTGTAACAACGTGATATGTAACAATATGATATGTCATATCATGCTATGACACAACATATATACACAAGAAAGGAAAATATTTGCTTTAAAACAAAATTGAAATATGGACACCACCAAGAAGTTCAAAAATCTGTGTTCACGCAGCTGTTCAGCAAGACCATATTAAGGATTATGGGTTCAAATTCCTCCAGTGGTGGATCTTATGCATTGAGCATTTTCTTGACGTTCTATGCCTAGGGACAATAGAACATGTACAATAATGGTAAGTTAACAAGGAGAGCTCGCAGTCAATAAACGGCTTATTTTATCAAAAGCCCATTAACAAATTTCGTAACGCTGAAGGGGACAAAAAATGTTGTCCATACAAAAAGTGGTACGAACGGAAAAAATAGAAAATTTTGGCGTTATGAAATTTGTAAATGAACCCTTGATCTGCGAAAGTGCCCACTGGGCTGATAAAAAGGTACCGTCTCCGAAATAATAAGAAGAGTTGCCAACAATATATTTCGAAAGAAGAGCTGACATAAAAAAGAAGGGAAAATATATGATGAACATTTTACCGACGAATTTTTCGCGCCTTTAATTACCAGTTTTCATTAGAGACGTATTTTTGCCCGCAAAACAATATATTTCACTGTATCTCCTACTATTCGGGGTAATGGCTCATTCGGGGTACTGGCGTTCGGGGTAATGACCCATTCGGGGTAATGGCTTTCGGGGTAGTGACCCATTCGGGGTAGTGGCATTCGGGGTAATGGCGTTCGGGGTAATGGGATGTAGCCGCTCAATTAATATGGTTCCTGTGTGGTTTTCTGAGTAAAACAAATTTGGAGTGTTATCGAAAATTTATTTTACTCGAACATGTTCATTATTTTCATGTCGAGAAACTACATTTCATCACATTGAATTTTAAGTTACAGGCAAACGGGTTCAAAAAACAGGGTTTTTCGTAATGATGTAGAAGGTATACAGAATAATTTGAGTTTTATAGCAGTCGGCCAGTCAAAATCAGCAAATTTTAAGCCTCGATAGCGAGTAACTCTGCTCTATGGAAGTTTCTTGATTAGGACAATAAAATTCCATATTTGCCAGGGGCTGTCATATTCATGAAATTATTAATAATAATTTAAACTACTTCCAAAATTGACTCAAAAGAATGATTTGAATAAGTACAGTTGTACCTCCATCTTTTGAATTTCGAAAAGTTATGTAGAGAGACGGACCCAATTCTTGGTAATTGCGTTTCACCTTTATACGAGTAACGACTGTATACGCAAACACGGCATGTAAGAGTAATGAGCACGCTTAGACTTGGAGGGTTTCAAACTCAAGGCAACCGCAACGTGAAACGCACGCAAAACGCGTCGGTCTGTCGTCGTCTAAGTCATTATTCATATAGTTTTGTCGTTTAGTCGGCTAATATTGCGATTTGAAGACACATTGAACCGGTTTTTTTTGTTTTGTGCAAACTGTTAGTCAACATTGTTCATTTGCACACGACAAACGATTAGGCGAAGTTTAATTTATTTTAGGAAGTGCCCGATACCAAAGATAGTAGACTAGCAATCCCAAAATGCAACAGCCCACCGTCATCATTTCTGGAGGTATGTGCATAACATATAGGTTTTCGACTATGAAAGTGAGAGTGAGGGCGCAAGAGAGGAGAAAAAAAAGAATGAAATCAGTACGGAAAAACTTCTGAATATTTAAAGTTGATGTGACACCGATTCAATCACGTTTGTGGCAATAGTGTCGCCTTGTATTAATTGCATTCATGTCGTAGGGTAATTGCGTAGGCTGATGACTCACACCTTGAGTACCCGAGTATTGGGCAGTAAGTGCCTACACGTTATCAGTGAATGTATACAGAAAAAAACATTTCTTATAAAATTCAGTGGTTAATCATACACGTAAAAGGAAAGTTAGATTTAATGCAAATTTACATTAAAAATTGTATAAACTTCATCAACATCATGTGAATTTATTCGAACTGTCGTGAAAGCGGTTGGCTTCTATACACAGAAAAAAATATTTAATTTTCAATGTGATGTAAACTGAAGACTAGTGTAAAAATAAATCAAATTCGTGTGTTATTACAGCATCATGTAAATTTAAACGAATATACGCTCAATTTTCAACTAAAAATGGTTGAATATTACATGATCGTGTAAATTTAAAGTCAATTCAATTGAAAAATAATGGATTGGTCGTTGAAATTTAGGTTTATTTGGATGCTCCAAATATGTGCATGAAAATAAACTTAAATTTACAACATATTTTTAACTGTGTAGTACATTACGTTTTGTTTAACGGAAGTTTAAATTATTTTCATGTAATTTTACACAATGTGTAGTGTGAATTTGCAATAAATCTGACATTCCTTTTTACGTGTATGATTTTACGCAAGAATTTACAAGGATTTCTTGCTTTTTGTGTGCGGTATTGTTTTGTACCACGAGTGAAGAAAACGGATGGAACGCAGTGTGATTTTTCTCCGCAAAAAAATTTCGCGCTTGATTGTCAAGAAAAATTGCACCACGGAATTGTAAATAACGAGCGGATGAGGCACTTATGGAGATGGATAGGAGGACCACACATGCATCGGCACTTCTCTTCTATTTGCACTTGCCGGCAGACTTCGGCTGATAAGCGCAGTTAAGCACCTCGCACAGTGGCCCCAAGTTGGCCACAAGCCGAGAAAATGAAAGTTGATGGTTTTCTTCAGGATTGAAAAGCAATTGTCCAGAATTTTGGATTTTTTATGGATATATAACATATTTACGTCATTTAAAGTGTATAAAAGTCAGCCAGTAATGGATTCTTTTGAATTTTACAAATTATTTGGATGATGTTTCACTAAAACTTCGTTTCTGTACTAAATCTCAACGAAATCTAACTGAATCAGTCTCACAAGAAGAAATAGACCTTATTCTTTGGTTTGAAGATGTATTGAATCGTATTTGGCATGCTTACCATTTGAGAATGTAAACAAGTGTATATTATGGACTTCTTTATGAGTTTTGTAATTTCTGATTGCCTGTGTAAGATGTCTAGGAAACACTTTTGATTGATTTACTTCTCAAGGTTTCACAAATGGTCCATAGTATTCGGTGAACTATGGATTCTTTTGACAATATTTGTGTCAAGATATGTGAGGTTTGTACTTATGACTAACATTCATATGAAAGTACGCCACTGTGCATTCGTATTGTAGCACCAGGAAAAGTGTGTTTAGCCAGATAAAAAAAATCTTCCGGACCAATGCAGCTTTTTCGAGCTGTTTGCCCGTGTGCTTATGTTTACTTTTGTTGAACTAAAGTGTCTTATTCAACGCCAATAAAAATAGCAATTAGGTCATTTGTTGGTTCCTGGAATTGAAAAAAAATGAGTGCGATACGGAATTGTTACATTCTGATCAATTGCTTGCTTGGAGTGCGAGCGGAAAGTAAAGCTTATGAAAGAGAAAAAAGTTTCATTAAGTGTTTAATCAATCAGTTCATTTCTAATACCGCAATGGTTAGAATTTCCAAGACATTAATATTTGATTGAACAATTTTCAACAAAAATAAATATGATCTTCTCTACAATCAATCTAACATATACTCTGGGGCTTTATCCTAGCTCTATGCTAACGTGTATGTCTATGAAGCAAAAACGTGTTATGCTGATATGATTAATGATCTTTGTCTAAGGTCGTTGATGCCCAAGTAACCATTAAGATTTGCCAATCAGCATTATAGGTGCATATAAGCATTATATTAGTGATACAAACACCAACAGGCCTAATAACAACATTTTAACCGCTTAGTAACTCTATTACTGATGCGTAAAGGCAGGCGCTCGTAAACACGTGAGGGCACAAGCGAGCCATTATTGGATTTCGAGATATTTCACCTTTTGCAGGCTGATTAGGCACGTTAGGAGTTAATCATCGATATTAACTTCCTTTTACCTATCAGCCTAGATAGCCGCGTAGTATCGGTAGCGATTGTTTCAATTGGCTTAAGATTTAAGACTACGGACTGCCTGTTCCGGTGGTAATGCGGCTTCATGCTTACCGTGCCTAGGAATGAATGGTTAGGAGGGTCTAAATAAAATCTAACCGCTAACGGAGCCTGGGCGCCCTCTGCAGTATTGTGCCTTTCCTGTGCTACCCGGAGCAATGGCGCAGGTGACCTTGTGTTTCTTCCGAGATAATCGGTTGCCCTTCTTCAGTCTCAATCCTGAGGCTAAATACGAGTGTAATTAAGTTTAAATTTTCACCTTTTTGGTTTCGAATTGCGCGTTCTACGCAGTGTATTCTGTGTTTTTTGCATTTGGCGACTTTTAAGAGATACCGACCGTGATTTTTCGCTGCTGGTCTGTTTCGTGCTGCGATTGTGAAAAGCTTAATCCTGCCTAGTTTGGATGGTGGCTACGGTTAGGATAGCTCAGATCAATCTTCAGCATAAAAGAACAGCTTCAATCATTTTTTTTTTTTGCAGACCCATGCAAAATGCTACTGCCCAAGTGGCGATTATTCAAGAACCTTCTATCTTGGTAACCTTGTGGACCCCGTTTATGCTACTTGCAGTAAACATAAAATGGCGAACTTGCGTGCTATGTCTGGTGCATGCGTGCTCGTTAATAAAGCAATCGTTGCTACACTCATTTCTGAACTAACAACTAGAGATGCATGTGCTGCCACAATTGGTCGGCGTTAAGTCAGAGTGGACCAAGTACAAAACTTGGAAAAATAGGATAATTTTTTTCATTAGATGCAAAATTATTTTATCTCCATTTCACTTTGATCAGATTTGAAAAAATGTTGTAAACTGTGAGAGATATGTAACAAATTTACTTCGGATGATCAATAAAATCCATAAAAAAAATGCAGTCAGAGTGGACCAAGTGCTTATTACCATAACAGCGGAAATGATAAGCGCGCTGTGGAATACGAGGAAACGAAATTCATTTCAAGTGGTCTGTGAGATTTGTACACATCGAATGATTCATCTTCCCATACATCAATAGAAATTCAGAAATATTATTTTATTCGATGCATTTGGTTTTGATTATTGACCATTCACCATATTTGGATGGGTGATCAGAAATTGCAACAATTTCTGTGCAGACAGAAGCGGATCAAGTGTCAAAAAGCAATAACGTGATTGATTATTGCGCTTCTTGAGTCGTTTTTTTAAATTCGATAAAAAATTTTTGGTAACTCATGGTGTCCTGTATGAATGTCTTAGAACCCGCTTATTGGGACCAGTATATTTGGCCGGTACTCGAGATTTTCACTTAGTCCACTCTGACTGAATGTATATTTGAATATTTGTGGTCTTCAAATGCCCCAGGGTCAAACGAGTTGTCGTACACTGCTTAACAAAAGACTTCTGCAGGATCGGCAGGGTTGGCAGTGGCTTTTGGAAAGCCCAAGCAAGACGGTTCCTTTTCGGGACGCGTTGTTTTGAGTTTTGCGGTTCGCGTTGTGTGAGTGAGAAAAAATATTCGTTCTCAGTCTAGGACAGATTACCGACTGGTGAACTCGTTTCATGTTAATGGTAACCCCGCATTTTTTCATGACGGCGTTACTTTTATGTAATATTCAAACAAACCTTGCTTGTTTGAACTACACTACAAGTGTAGATATTATGCCTATTTAAACATTTATATACATATATTTTTCTCTTATTACCATTACTAAAAATATCTTTTGAATGGTTCGACATTATGGATGTTGACATATTTTTTGAATCTTCTAACCCAAAACTTCTTGAGGCAAAAATGCAAAACAAGCTCTATGTATAACTTTACAACTCAATTGTCAATACACGAGTTGTAAGAATATTTACTCTATTTTTGGATGAAGCTGACCATATTTTTTTCATATTTGTTTCCCGATTTAGCAGTGGTAGGGTGAGCGATGGAATCGAAACCAATCGTGTGCGGTTCGCGTTCTTGAAGTGCGAAAAAAAAATCGCGTTTCTCAGTTAGTTTGTATACTTAGGGTGAAGTTGGAAGTGGATTGTGGCTGTGAGCAGCCAACAGGATGAAGGATCAGTTGGTGAGCCTCGTTTCAAGCTTTTGATTCAAAATCTGTAAAATATGTATGATTGCACATTAATGATTTTCAACAAATTATAATGGTTTCATACGTGACGAACCATTTATAGTCGACTCTTATCCATATATTATTATGTTTGACATCATTTTTCATAACACCCCTAAATTGTACCATTATTTTTTGTAATAAAAAAAACTTTGAATGGTTCAACACTATAAGTGTAGACTTGCAAAACGTTCGCTTTATCCAACAAACTTTAAAAGAATTAATTTACTCATCACACGTGGTAGATGGAAAAGCCACAAGTGGGTCGGTAGTTTAGTTGGTAAGCGCTTGTCCAGTATACAAGAGTCCTGGGTTCAAAATCCAGCCGAGCACGTGGATTTTTTTTATAAATTCACACCATAATTTATCCATCTTTACCACGCGTAATGAGTTAAATAATTTAATAACCATGGGGCTTGGATTACCGTAAAGCTCGATATATGTATTTACTATAAACATTAAATGTTTCCACCACTGTAAGTGGTCGGCATAAGAGTGTTCAATGCTGGTCCAGCCAATCAAGTTTTTTTTTTCTTTCATAAAGTATACACATGCTTTCGTCCTGGAAACTGTAGGAATGCTTGCGTTTTGCTATAGTTCAACAAATTTTGAATGTTTGTCACTTCAAGTGTCGACATTATTTTTTCCCACTTGGAAATTTTTCATAACCTTTGAATAACAGCATGTTTATATCTCAGAAGATCTAGGAAAATCATACCACAGAATTCAATCGGACTGTAAATTTTGTAGATGTATTTTATATGGTTTATGTTGACTTCCAACTCGGTGATCATTCATTTATTTAGTTAACATCTAGACAAATACACTGAATCAACAATTTCACGCCCACAATACTCGGTTCGTGGCCGCACCTCTCCATCCTCGGTTCTACCCCACGCTCGTCAAATCGATACGCACTTGATCCGCCCACCTAGCTCGCTGCGCTCCACGCCTTCTTGTACCAACCGGATCCGAAGCGAACACCATCTTTGCCAGGGCTTGCTTTAAAGATCATCCTAAGCAGCCGGTTTTCGAAGACTCCAAGTGCTTGCAAGACCTTCTCGAGTATCGTCCATGTTTCATGCCCATAGAGGACTAACCGGCCTTATGACCGTTTAGTACATGGTACATTTGGTGCGGGCGTGAAATATTTTTTGACCGCAGCTTCTTGTGGAGGCCATAGTAGGCCCGACTTCCACTGATGATGCGCTTTCCGTATTTCACGGCTAACGTATTGTCAGCCGTCAGCAAGGATCCAAGGTAGACAAACTCGTCGACCACCTCGAAACGTCTCCCCGTCTATCGTAACACTGCTACCTAGGCAAGCCCTGTCGCGCTCGTCCCCACCAGCTAACATGTATTTTGTCTTGGCTGCATTCCACCACCAGTCAACTTTTGCTGCTTCGCGTCCAGGCGAGTGTACAGGTCTGCCACCTTTTCAAATGTTCGGCCGACGATGTTCATATCATCCGCGAAGCAAACAAATTGACTGGATCTCGTAAAAATCGTACCCCGGCTGTTGAGCCCGCTCTCCACATAACACCTTCTAGCGCAATATTGAACAACAGGCACGAAAGTCCATCACCTTGCGTAGTCCCGGTGGGATCCAAACGAAACTGGAATATTCGTCTGAAACCTTCACACAATTGTGCACACCTTCCATCGTCGCTCTTATCAGTCTCGTGAGCTTCCTGGGAAAGCTATTCTCGTCCATGATTTTCCATAGTTCTACGCGGTCGATACTGTCGTATGCCCGCTTGAAATCGATGAAAAGGTGATGCGTTAGGACCTGGTATTCACGACATTTTTGGAGGATTTGCCGTAAAGTAAAGATATGGTCCGTTGTCGATCGGCCGTCAACGAAACCGGCTTGATAACTTCCCCACGAAGTCGTTTACTACAGATGACGGGAGATGATCTGTAGACTGCATTTAGAATGGTGATCGCTCGAAAGTCCACACAATCTAACTTGCCGCCTTTCTTGTAGATGGGGGCATATTATCCCTTCCTTCCACTCCTCCCGGTAGCTTTGTTTCTGTTTCCCAGATTGTGCCTATCAGCCGATGCAGACAAATGACCAGCCTCTCCGGACACCATCTTTATGAGTTCAACATCGAGATAGGGAGAGATCGAGACATAGAACAAATTTGTATGCAATGCTAGATTAAAAATCACTCCATTACATTGAAAACAAACAGACGTCATTTTGTCTTCGCACATGGTTTTGAATCTCTAAAATCTAGTCTAAGTAACATTTTACAATGGGCATATCGTCATATGGAGAGAAATCGGCAATGAAAATCACATTGAGATAGGGAGATATCGAGATATGGAGAGGGGATAATGTATGCAGAATGAAGGGACCAAGAAAATAATCGACTTAGGGAGAGATATCGAGATGTGGAGAGTCGACTGTACCACAACAGTTTTCAAAGCTCAACACAAGCTCGTTCTAATTTAAGTGTAGATCATTCACTGACCTAAATGGATCACAATTGCACTATCCACTGCAAGCATTTGTCAACAAGCTACGTTCCATTGCATCTTAATTTACATTTCGTTATTCAGAATACGGCTAATGATTCATCTTGGTTGATTCCGGCATACACTGGCGGAATGAAGTGTGAATTCTGATTCTGTCTGATAGTAACAGAAACAATAACTGGATCGGCATCATAAGTCGTCTCACTATGATCCGAGTTTTCAGTAAGATTCCTCCACCCCTCACTTTCGAACCACCTCAGCCAACAAATTTGTTCACATAACTGAGATCCACTCAGTGAAGTGAATGCTTATTCGGAGATAAAAGATTGTTTAAATGCATAGATTCCATCTATGTAGACAAATGTGGAGGCCATATACGTACATTCTAGAAAATGCAGTGTGGTTAATACAACTTCAGACGAGTTCGTTTGGTGCATTTCATAATCTTGTATATTAATAGTATATTGCACTTTATATGACTTGGTTCAAACAACAAAAAATAAAAAAGGTAAACAAGTGGGCGCAAGCCTCCATACAATGATCTCAGATCGCTAATCATATTGGTTACCGCTGTGCCGTTCAATCACTATTGAATGACACGGAAATCTGACAAATATAAATCCAACAATATAACTCATCTGCACGAACGTCTACCTCATCCATACTACAACCCATGTTAAATAGAATTTTTCATCGGTGCCATTCCGTAAATACACAAGTTAACTCCAATAATTGACAACAGGCTTTGTTCTGAACTAATCAATTTGTTGCGCAAATGAAAATAAAACGTTAGGCATTGTTAATTATTACCCAGCTAAAAAATGTCCGCATAAAAAAAAACGCTTATTCCGATAAATACAAATTATAAGAATGCGCGAATTCTCTATTCGTACAAACTTGGAGGCAATTCATCATGGCCATTGCACACTCTAGACAAATTGATTTGGCGTTTACTAATAACTAACTCGCATGACAGTGTGTTGCACTTTATATGATTTAATTTTTACAAACAATCGTGAGGCAGTCCGCAAATTTGTGGCCATCAATTATCAAGTTAATACAATATTAATAGTTATAATAACAAGAAAGTAAAACATAATAAGTAAGTAAGTTCTTTCTCATGTTGTGATTGCCGTCGAATGAACGTATGCAGCTGTAACAGCACCGTAAGACTGGAGAACAAAATATCTGCGGTCCGATTTGTGACCACAGTTGCTCCCCCAGTACATCCACCTCGTAGTGAGTTAATTATTGAAGAATTAACAGAAATGGTTACCTAAAGTGATGTTATTCTGGTAATGTAAAACTTAGATACTATATTGTTCAGAATGTCGATTTATTCGTGAATACCTCTTGTTTAAATTATGCTGTTTTTAGATGCAATCAGAGTACACATCATCTTCCCCTATATGATTTTATATTTGCCTCAGATGAACTCATATCTAATCTCACATTCAGAATCATAATAGAATAAAATCAAGTGAAGTGTAAATCGCCAAAGCAATGACAATTTGGAAGTTAAACATATTCTGTTATTTGAAATTGGAGTTTGTTTAGATGCAAATTCGAATCAGATCAAATTAGTTGATCTATTTAACAATTTCAATCAATTCAATTCTGCTTCATATCCAATTCCAACGTAAACTGCACATTTATATAATTTGAAATTAACATCCTTATATGATCTCTGGTTTGCTGGGACAGGCGTAACTAACGCAATAAATGTTTACTATTTCCTATCGTTTCAGCGCCAGCCGTTGGCCCGGAATCCTGCACCCTGATCTGCCCATCGTGTCCGAGCCCAGGTGCAGACACGCGTTGAGCACAACTCCACCACCAAGAACGCACATCATTGCACTGCTGGCTGTTCGTTTTCTGGTAAGAAGAATCGCACCAGTATCAATTTATCACTGTGCGCTGTTGTTTTAATTTGTCAATTTTGTGAGGATTTTTGAAATTGCGTGAAATGGTTGCTGAAAAACACTGTGTACGGATAACAAACGGTATTGGTGGTCCAATGACTATTGCTTCTGCTTTATAAGCAGAAGGTCATGGGTTCAATCCCAAGCTCGTATCGTACTTGTAGTTATATATTTTCACTTGCCTTCTGTCTTCCACTCTTAAATCTATCAATAATTGATCTGTTCGTTCATAGAATTTGCTAGAACCAGAGACGTACAAAACAAAACGTTTTCCTTACGCTTCCATTCTAACATCATTATAGCACGCCAATTCTTACACTTGATCTGATACATAGGCAGTCTGCTAACCAATTGGCAAGCCTCTCTGCCATTAAATTTACCACCCCTACATCTTCCCGTATGAACTGGCGTAAATGCAGGGGAGGATGTATGTCTACTGTGGGCTAGTGTTAAATGAATCATCGATTCCCCTCCTCCTTCCCATTATTGGTTTGAATTCCAACATGACAGGCGCCATTGTTGCCAAAAAATATTACACCACCAACAAAAATGTAAAAAAATATCTTGGAATAAGAATAGAGCCTATGTATTGCAATTTTAGGGATAACTTTCCGTTCTACGGTTGAACAGAAAGCTACCGCAGCAATCATATTACTGATTTGCACAAAACATCATCGATCGGCTGCGATGATACCTTGGAAACCACGCTAATGACTGTTGTTTTCTACTATTTTCAATGCTTTGCACTCTACTAGCACACTTCGATTAGATGGCTCCGTTCAATGATACAATGATTTTCAAGCCTGCGGTAGAACTTTGACAGCTGCGGTAGAACTTGGCGGCTACCGCAGAACGGAAAATTTTCGAAAGAACCGTAATAAAAGTCTCGAAAACATTTTAACTCTATGCATAAAAATTACCTTAAATAATTCTATGAACAAATCATAATGCTCAAAACAAAGTTTAGACGATATTTAAAAGACAATTCACAAAAATAAAACACTGTGTCATTTAACCAAGACAAGAAAGTATTTCATCGCCGCTTTTCTTCTGTTTCAGCTGCTGGCCGTGCATCTGTGTGCCGTACTGTTGCAACTCGTGCAGGAATGCCGACCACTACTGCCCGAACTGCAACGCCTTCATCGGAAGCCATCAGCACTGATCGAGTGGATTTTTTTTTCACATCAAAAATCAATAATTCTATAATTTCAAGTTACCAAATTCGCACAAATTTGGATTGCCACCGTCGTCGTCGATGAGTTCAAATGTGCTTGGCTTCGTACGGTTCCGTTGATAAGAGAATAAATCATTGTTAAGCAATCGTGCTCTAATGATTTTATGGTATCTTTTCGAATTGCCAATGTTGGAAAGCCCTGTCTTATCACGACATCGTTATCAGAAGCATGTTTCAATAAAATAGTACAATGCAGCGATAGCAAATATTATACGGCCACAGATAATGAACGTGGATGCGATCATGGAATTGAAGGGGACTTTTGCGAAGTAAATCATAAAATCATTTGTGCTAAATGTACTGTTATGGATCATCTTTTTCACGGGTATTTGACAATTGAATTACATGTGGCATCAAGTGACGAAAGACTGTTCATTTTATAAAGCGGACACCTTGTTTATGCAGCAACTTTTTTATTTATTATTGAAATCGTAATCGGGTTTCTGTGAATGTAGATCAATGCTATTCTATGATGTTATGAAAAATATAAGATCTAACAAAATGCATTTTTTTGAAGAACCAAACATTTTTTTTCAAAAGCACCTATGAAACAAAAATCCTCATTTTTATTAACAAATTGTATGTTGCTATCCTTTACTATTCTTCTGAAGGTAGAGCTTTAAATCAACTAATAATATTCCACCAATCTCTGACACTAGGTCATTCAAGTGATTTATTCATTTATGGCCAAATTTGTTGAAATACCAATCTTTTACTCCCAGGAAAATAGTGAAGAGAAAATCTTGTGCAGAATTATTTTAGATTACTGAAGAGACTATAATTGTATAATAGGAAGCTAAATCGTGATTTTATACCGCATTCTTAAGCATAAATTTTACCCCTTCTGGTCGTTTTATAAGAAATCACATATTTTTAAAAATACGTACCCATACATCCGATCTACAACAATTTGTAAACGTTTTTCTCCAAATATTTCGACCGGTAATCTCCAAATAACATATTATGAAAATAATACATAGAAAATAAATTCGATTTCATTTAAGCAGTGTTGCCAGGTAAGATGACTTTCTTTGTGCTCGAAGCTTTAAATATGAAGTGGGGAGTAAATAAGCAACTCTACGAAGGTGTGAGTTATTTTTCATATGAAGACTATATTAGAACTTCCGTCATGACGTACTTTTAACCTTAAAATTTTATTCATTCCAGTTACCTTTAAGTTTAAAATGTTTTTCTCTAAAAAAATGGTTAAAAAGTTATTTATTGAGAGCTATCTTTGCCGATTGAACATTTTTTTTATCGTATGGCAAGTACGAAGATGCTTGAATCGGGCATCGAGAAAATTCCTAATCCGATAAGATACTCGATCGCATCGAACCCATGACTTTCAACTAGAAAACTTGGCAGAAAAGCATCGTGTTTACAGCTATCTTTTCCTTACAAACATAACATTATTATTTCCGAATACCCATAACCGTTTTCCGTTGGGTCAAATTAAAAATAATATCATAAAACAAATCGGCATCATTGGACAAGCCATTATTCATGTTTTGAACCTCTAAGTGAAATGACGTTTTATCGCTGACGAACAAGTACTTTTGACTGCAAACTCAATTTTGAGACCAGTTCAAATATAACTGCAGGATTTCCTTCAGAAAAAACTTCCAGAAATTCCCTCAAGAATTTCTCCCGAAACATCTCTAATGTTTCCACCAACCTATTGCTCCAGATACTCTACCAGAGATTTTTCCAGGGATTCCTTTGAAGATTCCTCTAAGGATTATACCAGAAACTCCTTCAAGATAATCTCTACCGTAATCCCAACAGCGATTTGTCCAGGAACTCCAGTAAAGATTTCGCCAGAGATGCCTGCTAGAATTGCTCCAGGCAGAATCGTTACTAGATTTTTTAGACCAGTTCCGATAGGACTCCACAAATACCTTCAGATATTCCTCCTGGAATTCTGTCAGGTGTTTTTCCAAAGATTTATTTCAGGAATTTTTGCAGGAAAATCTCTATAAGGATTCTTCTACAGATTTGCGGAGAGTTTCTCCAGTGATTCCTTCATAGGTTCCCCAGTATCATTACTGAGATTCCTCAAAGGATTTTTCCGGGAACTTTAAAGCAACTATTACAGTGATTGCTCCAGGGATCCAAAGATTTCATGAAGGATTCCTAAAACATTTTCTCCTGGTATTCCTGCAGAAGTAAACCTCTCGAGATATTTCGGAGATTTCTTCAGGGATTCCACCAGGAATTTCTTCTTAGGTTCCGCAAGACATTCTTTCTTCTACAAGAAATTGCTTCAAGATATTTCTTCGCGAATTCTCCCAGGGATATCTACAAGAAAATCGCTACATGAATCAATCCCAAGATATTTTTCAAGTAATCCTCCGAAAATTCCCCGAGAAATTTTGCCGTAAATTCGTTGTAAGCCTTTGAAAATTCCTGTACAGATTCTCCTAGAGATTTCCTTCCAAATTTCTCCAAGGATTGAATCAGATATTACCCCAAAAGTGCCTTCAGGGATTCCTCCACGATTTTTCCAGGATTTGCTTTACTGGAGAAATTTTGGATAAATTCTGGATAAATTCTTGGAGGAATAGCTGAAGAAATTCTTTGAGCCATCTCTGGAGGAACCTCTAGAAATGTTTAATGAAGAAATCCTTTTCGTGACCCCCAGCCTGTCAGCACCTCTCTCTGTCTATTATACGAAAAGCGAGCGAGACGTTGGGGGACATGAAATCCAAATTTGGGAAACGATGCCTTACAGTAATCCCTTGAGATCCCTGAATTTCCTCTAGAAAAAAAAATAGGGGAACTTGGGGTAAAATGAACACCCTAAGCAATTTTCATGTTTTCTTGCTCATGGAGCTGTCAGATTCTTTTCAATAGCTCAGAATCGAAGAAGGATGTTTATGCAATGTAACAAGTTGAAATATTGTGAGGGAAATAGAATTTTAGCATCATTATTATAATTTTGAAAATTTCTTTCCACAGAGTCAATGTTCCAATCATGTGGGTAAAATGAACATGTAACGGGGGTACTATGAACATATACTTGGGGGTGAAATTAACATACAATGGGGTAAAATGAACACATGCTGGGGGTAAAATTAACATGCAGTGGGGGTAATATGAACACTATTTGAATTGAACGGGTTGCGGCACGATTCTTGGCATCTGGTACATGATCAATGCATATCTCAAGACATTCCGGAATCGATGGAACATTTAGCTGCGACCATTTGGATGGCTGTCGAGGTCCGTCTTTGTATTTTCTCCGGAAAACTCTCGGCATCTGAAATAAAATCCGGTAGTATTCGCCGTACCATAGTGTTCATAGAACCCCCATCTCGAGTGGTTCATTTTACACCCAAAGAATCAACATAATCAAATTATTTGTTCTAAGAACTTATCATAAATACCTTAAAGATATGATGTTCCTCACAGTTCAAAAGATTTTTGATGATTTTTGTCAATAAAAACCTTAAATTCAACGAGTGAAAATTTACATCTTATGAGAAAACGGAGAGGCGTACTTTGTTTTTTTTTTTTTACTTTTCCAGCTTTTGACAGTTCTAGATCGCGCTAGAGTTGTCGAAATAGTTTCTTAGTCTAAGGATTAAGGATGGTGCTATGTTTTACATAGATTTATAGCATAATTACCGTAAAACACAAACCTGTTTATTTTACTCACAGTTCCCCTATAAAGAAATCTCTGTAGTATTACATGGAGGAATCCATAGGGTAATTTCTGGGAGAATCCCTCGAAGAATCCTTGGCCAATCCCTGGAAGACTCTTTGGAAAATTGAAAGAAAAAAATCTTGCTGAAGTCTCTGGATGAATACTCGAGGAAATCTCTGGAGGAACTTCTCAAGAAATCTCACAATTTTTCGATGAACCTATGTAGAGATTTTTATGGAGCAATTCTTGGAGAAATTTCTGAAGAGTAAATCGCTGGAGGAATCCCTGTTGGGATTTCCCTGGAAGCATCCCTGATATAGAAATTTATAGAGGATTACCTGGGTAATTTGCTGAATGAATCAAGAAAGGTTACCTGGCTTAGTTGATGAAGGAATCTTTGCAGGATCTGAGTTAATTGCCCTGGAAACATCTCAGGAGGAATCACTGGGGAAATTCTTGGATAACCTTTGAAGGAATCCGTGGAAGAATCACTGTGAAACTTTTTCGGGAGGAATCACTGGAAAATCCCTGCAGAGATATTTCTGGAGAAATCCCTAGATAATCCTTGGAGGAATCTATAGAGAATTTTCTGGAGAATATCTGGAGGAACCCATGAAGAGATTTTCATAGAAAGTTCTAGGTAGAAATTTTCCTAATATAATCCCTGGAGAAATTCTTAGAGAATTTTCTTATGACATACCTGGAGGATGATTCCAAAGTTAATCTTTGGAGGAGTTTCTAAAGAAATTGTTGAAAGAATCCTCGGAGGAATTTCCAGAAGGCCCAAAACGAAACTCTGAAGAAATTTCTGAGAGAGAAAACCAGGTAAATTCCTTGGAGTAATTCACTTAGCGTTTGTTAGGAAGTATTCCTTGAGGACTTCCTAAAAAAATCCTCAGAATTTCGTGAAGTTATTTCTTGTATAATCCATGGAGGGATTCCTAGTGGGATCCCAAGAAAGTTTCCTGGTAGAATCCTTGTGCCCTGAAGAGGACTACCTTGGAATATCGTTGCATGTTTTGTCCTAGAAATTCATGGAGAAATTTTTGATGAAATATCTAGAGTAATCATTGTAGACATTGAGACATCATTGCAAGAATCCCTATAAAGTTTTTTTTCTGAATAAATCCTTGAAGGAGTCTCTGGAGGAATCACTGAAAGAATATCAAGATTAATTGCATGAAAAATTCCTGGAGGAATATCTGGAGGTTTCCTAGAAGAACCTTCGAAGAAACACTTGGAGGAATCGCAATTAAAATTTTATTTCAGAAATTTATGAAGAATTCACTGGGTGGATTTCTGCGGAAACTACTTGCGAAATTCAAAGATAAACTCCTGTAGAGATTTTCCCGCAGAAATCCCTGCCATAATCTTTGGAGTAATCCCCACAGGAACTCCTGGCAAAATTTCTGGATGAATAGGTGTAGGTATTCCTGAAGCCTTATCGGTGCTGATCGCAAAAATTATAGTGAGTTCTTCCCGGAAGAACCCCTGGGAAATCACTTTAGGGATTACTGTATATTATCTCCGAGGATATTTTTTTTTGTAAAATCCAATGAGAAATCTTCAAAGAATTCTTGGAGAAATCTCAAGAAAAGTCTCTTCAGAAATTATGAGAGATACCGTTTTGATTCATATTACGGACAGCTTCAAATTCCGGACACTCTACTTTGTATGGGAAACATTTCACGCGAAATGTTTCAATTTTTGCTGTTCAAAAGTTCTCAATTTCAAGGCTCGTTTTAGTAAACTTTTTCCATAAATATTTTTGAAAATTTATAATGCCCAATTACCTTAGATGTCTCTTTGGTGGTTTAACGATTTCGATTGATGATTTGACTGTTCTATTAATGATTATCATGAGCTGTCTGGAATTTGATTCAAAGTGTCCGGAATATGAGGCAAAAGTGAGGAAGCGTCCGGAATAAGAATCATCAAAAGGCCACACATTTTGATTTATTTTAAAATTATTGAAGTTGCGAAAAGCGTATTCTTCACCCACCGTTCGAAAGTAAAGGGCTTCCGACGTTCGATAGCGCTAAGGAATCATACAGAATGATTATTTTGTATGCTCTATGCTGGGTTATATTTCCCTGAGTCCTTAAGTGTCCGTAATATGAATCAAAACGGTATATCGGGAAGAATACTTGAAAGAATCATTGGAGATTTTCCTGAAGGAACTTCACGGGGATTTTCAGGAGCCTTATTTTAACTGGTTTCAAAATTGAGTTAACGGTCAATAGTGCTTATTTGTCAGTGATAAAACGTCTTTATAGTAATAGGTACAAATTATGATTAAGGCTAAGTAGCCCGTCATTCGTTTTTGTTGCCATGCTGATATTACAGCTCGCAATTTCAAAGTAATACAACTCAGTTCTCGTGGGTGTCAATCTCAATCTTATAAACTAAAACGGCTAGTTTGGCTGAGCCCGATGTTTCGGTTCCGTGTATTAAACCTTTTTTAAGGGAAAAGCAGTCAACCGTCTCTCGTCGGAAGTTTCTTTTGAATATGATTTGTATGTTTGAAGCAACTCTTTTGATTTGTAACATTATTTTGAAAGGGACATTTTCTACCCAGTATTTTTTTTTCAGTTTATGTATGTTGTAGATTCGTATGTGTTCTATGTCTAGTTTTAAATAACAGTCTGTGGAGTAACATTCCTGAAGATGAAGTTAAATAAATAAATAAATTTCCGTTACGAAAATGTTTTGAGCCAGCTAAGATTCGAACCCAGACACCTCCAGCATGACTTTGCTTTGTAACCGCGTACTTTACCACTAGGCCAAAGATGGTTCCTACTATTATGTCACGCTAAATTAGGACATTTATGACCACCTACCCCCATTAAAACGTCATTTTTGAAAGGCCTTCGACGTTGTTTTAATGCTTGTCACGCTCTGCTTGACCTCCATCACCCCTCTCTCTCTCTTTGTACACCAACTCGACCACCCCCCACCCCCCCAATTCTAGCGCCAATGCATACAATATCCCATGTAAAATGTCGTTGATATATTTTGTACAATTACAACACATCACAGCAAGCGTAAATCGCAAAAGAACTATTATTTGCCCGCAAATTGTACCATCGAAGAAGATGTAAATCACCCAATTTTTGCACTCTTGATCAGAAAAAACATTTTGTTTTTTCTATAATACTGCTAAGCTTGAATTATATAGGGTAAAACATTCGAGAACATTTAATATTTTTATGTATAAAAAGACGAATCAGCTGCAAAAGGTATAGAATAAGGATAAAAATTGAACACAAAAAAACGAATTCATCTCCATACATACATCCTACAGTAAGTAATCGTCAGACATTTTTCATCGGGGTAAGAAATTCCATACAAGACAGGTTGCATGCAACTTTTGGTTGTACAAGAATTCCACGACATCTGTGCAGTACAAGTTGCAACCTTAATTTTACACACTGAAAAATAGCATTGCAAAACAGTTGGTTTTAACCTGTTTTAACTCATGTTTGCTAGCAAGTTTATTCAAAGACGTTTTTGTACCATGGGGTAAATTATGTACTTTGGACAGGCTGAAGATATTATTTGACTTTGAATCCCAAAGGGAGTTATTGCAGAGAATATATCAGAGAATTCCTTCATGAATTATTCTACCAATGATTAGGAACACTTCAAAAATTCTCCCTGGGATTACTCCGAAAGGCCCCAAGTAAATACATGCTCCGGTAATTTCTCTTTTAAATTATCTCAGAGTTCCTCCAGAGATTCTTTAAAATATTGCTCCGAGAATTCTTCCAAAAATTGCTCTGGACATTTTATATGGATCACTACAGTAATTTCTGCAATAAATCTCTTGGGAACTTCTCATGGAATCAGGAAACTGTTTCAGAAGTTTTTTATAGAAATCTTACACGATTTTTTCTTCAGAAACTCCTATAGGAATTTCTTAGGATTAACTCAGTAAACCATTTTAGTGAATTACAGGGCTTGACGTTAAAAATTCCACTATAGCATTACTCCAGAGGCACTTCTGGAAATTATTTCCAAATTCATCTAAGAATAGTAGAAAAAAAAATCTATAGTAAGCTTCCTGTGGGTATCAAGAACGTTCAGAAGAGTTTCTAGAGAGAATACTGGATGAACTTCCGGAGGAACTTCTAGAAGCATTTCCAAACAAAAAATTCTTAAAGGAACATCCACAGGAAAACCTAGAGCAGAAATCCTTCCAAAGGAAACTACTAGTTGAACTTTAGAGTTAGCTTTCGAAGGGGCTCCTGGGAAATCTTGTTGAGCTTTTGGATAAACTACTCGGAGAACTTTCGGGGGAAATCCTACATAAGCTTCCTAAGGGATTGCACGAGATACTTCTAGTGGAACTCCTAGAGGAACTACCATAAAAATTTTATGGCAAGAAACTCCTACAGAAGCTTCCAGTAGAAACTTCCAGATTTATCATAAGAACTTTGAGTGGAACTTCCGAAGGAACTGCTAGTGAAACTTTCGGGACTACTTCTGGGAAACTTGAAGAGGAACTTCCAGAGGAATTCTCGAGGAAACTTGCGGACGAACCTTCAGAAGATATCAGTTTCCAGAGAAGCTCATACAAAGGTTTCCGGAAAAATTTCGTTGCGAAACTCAGATAAATTTTCGAAGAAACTTCTACAAGGACTTTCGACGATATTCCTAAGGGAACTGCTGGAGGAACTTATGAAGTAACTTGCTGAGTGATTCTGAGAGGAGCTTTCAAAGAATATCCAGAATGAACTACTAGAGGAACTAGTGGAACTTCCGAAGTAACTCCTTGCAGAACCTCTGGAGTGACTCCTGGCGAAATTTGCGAAGGAACTATTAAGAAAACTTGCGGAAGATCTTTTAGAAGCACTTCCGGAGGAACTCCTTTCTCGAACTTCCCAAAAGACATCCTAAAGTAACATCCAGAAGAGCTCCAGAACTGGAGAAACTTATGGAAGACCTCGTACAGGAACTTCCAGAGGAACTTCTGGAAGAAATCCTCGAGGAACTTTCAGAAGAACTCTAAGAAAACTTCCGGAAACTACAGGAATTTTCGGAGGAACGCCTAAAGGAACATCCAGAGCAACTCGTACAGGAACTTCCGGGGGATCTCCTACAGGAACTTCCGGAGGAATTCGTACAGGAACTTCTGGAACTCTTACAGAAACATCCGGAGAAACTCCTACACGAACTTTGGGGAAAAAAATATTCCAAAAATTTCCGGAAAAAACTCAAAGACGACCTGCTAGAAGAATACTTTAAAAACCAGAAGGACTTCCCGAAAGAACTTCCAGAAGAACTCCTAGAGAAACTTCCAGATGAACTTCTAGTGGAACAAGAAGGAAAAACTAAAGGAACTTACGGAAAACCCCAAAGAGGGACTTCCAGGATAAATCGTTGTGAAATTTCCTGAAGAACTTCTAGAGGACCTGCTGGAAGAAATCCTAGAGGAATTCCCAGAGGAAGCAACTTCCAGAAGAACTCTTAGATGAAATCTTAGAGGAACATCCGGAAAGGTCACCCAGAGGAACTTCCGGAAAACTCCTTGTGAAATTTCCGGAAGAAATCCGAGAAGCTTTAGGAGAAACTTTTACAGGAACATATGGAGTAGTTTCTAGAGGAACTCCTAGGGATTTTTTTCGATGAACTGCTACAGGAACGTCAGATGAACTCTTGCAATAACTTGTGGGTAAAGTTACTACAGGAACTACCGGAAGAACTCCTAAGCGAACTTCCGGAAGAAATTCTAAAGTAACTTAAGAAAAAACTCATGTAGAACTCTCGGAAGAACTTATAGTGTAACGTACAGACAAACTCCTGTTCTGGCGGATCGTCCGAAACTTCTGGAGGATCTTCCGGAGGAACTCATTGCGGAGCTCCTATTGCGTTTCTGGAGGGTTTCTTCCAGAATTTCAGGAGAAACTTCCGAAGACGACCCCAACGTTAAAAAGATCCGGCAGCTGTAGGATTTTGGCAAAACAATGATATTTGATAAGAAGAGGAGGGAGTAAAACCACTAGTCAAACAATATCACCTTTGTGCTTCGTTATACAGAAATACCACGTTGCTTAGAGTAAGGTGGAGCAAAAGTTCGACCTTAGTGGTATAATCAAAGTGTCCAGGAAAACAATAGCAGTTAAATCAAAATAAATACCATACAGTGAACCTTCAACATATTAGCTATAATTTTGCTGAACAAACTTGTGTCAAAATATTTACCCATGTTTTGTTAAAACTGTTTTCAAAATTGATTGTCTTAAACGAACTTTTGCCCCATCGTTGGGGCAAGAGTTTGAATCTAGTGTGGGGCAGAAGTTCGCTGGCTAAAACACAAAATATCGATCCTTTTATGACAGGCATACTTTATACCAGCCGTTTAACTTAAGTTTGCCGAAAAATACACACTAAATTTTCATCAAAAAATTGCCTAAAACCTGGTTAATTCTCGCATAATTTATGATCTCGCCCCTAAAAACCATTGGTAACCATGTTTGTAGCTCGTTGTTTCTGAGCATTTGAATGGATTTACACGTTATTTAACAACTCTATCGTGAAGAAAGGATCATTAGCTACCTGCCAGTGATATTGGTTTAGATCAGTGATTCCCAAAGTGGGCGAATTCGCCCCCCTGGGGGCGATTTTCAGGCTTAAGGGGGCGAAAATTTGTAAAACAGAATTGGGGGCGAAAATTCAGAAAGGGGGCGAAAAAGCTAACACGGAAGCTTTTGGAAATAATTACTCATAATCTTTTAAGGACACACATATGACGGGTAATCAATTCCAAACATAATCAATTCCGGTGGATCGATATACATCAAATCAGGGTAATTTTAAAATTAAGATAGACTAGACTTGATAATTGTCAAGCACATGTTATGCATTCAGGTTTCTTAATATCATGTGGGTTTTAAGAATGACCGGTATTCGAGAATTTCACAAAATCAGATGGTTAGTCACAGATAACATTGAAAACACAACATATTTTGAATGTACAAAACATGAATCTGAGAATTTTTGTAACTTTTGCAAAAGCCCAAAATTTTTATAAAAGGATTTTTTTTATGTGGGAACTTTGAGTTAGGAAGCTAATATTCTGTCATTGGCATCTAGCTGTT
>NW_018736344.1:0-20216 GCF_002204515.2 Aedes aegypti | reverse complement strand
TTGGCCAACAGACACATCAATCGGCCTAACACAGTTTCCCAAAGCCATTCATCGCTAAACCAAATAAAGCTTTCATCCTCTCTTTTTTCTGCAGGCTCCGCTAAAACAAGACCGCACTCGACAGCAGCAACCTCCACTCAATTTGAATCGGGCAGCGGTCCTCTTATCACAACCATTGTCGATCAACGCCAAACTTGTGCGTGTGCCTTCCTATATTTAGGAACGAGAGATAGCGAGATACCATCGATGCATTTGTGCAGCGCCAAAAAGACCGAAAATAAACACGGCAGGAGTTCGTTTCCCACCAGTCAGCCATCATCGCGGATTGGGACCAGTGCTAAAACAAACTGGTGGTCGGTCAGAACGTTGCAAATGGCAGCCAAAT
Source organism: Aedes aegypti (assembly GCF_002204515.2). Lineage (NCBI taxonomy): Eukaryota > Metazoa > Arthropoda > Insecta > Diptera > Culicidae > Aedes > Aedes aegypti. The sequence continues at coordinate 19,831 of NW_018736344.1, read as the reverse complement.
CAACAAGCATTTAGAGAAGGAAAACAATTTAGGTTTTATTTAGAAGTAGCAATGAAAAATTGAAATTTGCAAAAAACTTTGAGGTTTTTAAGATGTTTATATTTTATATGCTTTTAATTATTTTTTCCAAAAATCATTTAATCATATCTTATTTTAAAATAATTTCGTTGTTTTTCGATGTCTTTAGACTAGTAATGGTTATCATTTTCCTAAGGAATAATGACATTTTTCCGCTGGTAAAACACAGTTGGACGCACCTAAATATGCAAAACAGAGCCTCGGCGTGGGGAGCAGAACAACCATCAACGCCATGGGAGATTGTGCCCTGGTGATGACAAAAGGACTTTTGGGGGATGTTCTCTGATTGGAGTTGGTGGAGATATTCTTGTTTTTCTTTCCTCTTTTTTTTTCGTTTTCTCGTCTACGGATGGTATGGTGTTTTAGAACACTGGTTTTATGACCCAACACCGTAGAACGATGGTACGATGTGGGGGTTGTCCCCACGATGATTTTGATTGAAATTTGCAGATGGTGTTTTTCCCACATGCGTTTTGCTGCAAATACCGAGAAAAAGGTATGGGAAAGGGCTTTCAATCAAACTTTGCAAATGGAATGGATGTTCTCACGAGATGTGCGAACACTATGGACAACATAGTTGCCTTAAATACTGAGAAAAACAACTCAATTCTAGAACCTATTTCATAATGTTTTAGTTGTTGTTACAACATTGCAGAATTGAGAGTTCAAACACGAGTGCCATGTTGGAAACAACATGTTACGATGTATACCGTTTTGGCTCATATTCCGAACACTTAAGACCAACAGTGACTTCCAATGCATCTGGTGGGCATAAATGAGCTGATATTTGTGAACATTTTAATTTCTCCGCAAAGCCTAACTGTTAGCTGTTGGGTGTGCCGATAAAATTGTTAATTTAAACTTGTTTAACATTATTTTACCGTAAAAGTATGGAACAACATTTTGCTTCAAATGCCGAACACTGTGTTCATTCTATCTCATATTCCGAACACCGTGATTCAAATTCCGAACAGCACGAATAAATCGTATTCAAATTAATTATTTCGCAAATAAATTTATCTGAGCTAGTTTTACTGGTCTCGAACTACAGACTCATCACTATTCCCGAGGTATAAAATAGATTGGAAGACGTTAAAATTGAATTGCAATCGACTACCATTTCATTGTAATTTGATGACATATTTCAGTGAAACATTTCAACCCAACCGCCATACAAAAACCGAGTGTTCGGAATATGAGTCTGTTCGGAATTTGAGACAAAACGGTATTTGAATTTTAATTGATTTTTTTAAGTTGCTTTGATGTTGTCCAAGCCGTCGTAATAATATGGTTTTGGTTTTGCACAAGTTGTAACAATGGGGTAAAATAAAATTTAGTTTGTAGGTTTGGGCTGTTTAAAATTAAAAAAGTTGACAAATCCAATCTCTTATATCTTCTTTACCATCTTTACCATAAAAAAAGTGTTCTGTAAAATTTTCAGCTCTCTAAGTGGTGATTTAAAGGTTGCCGAAAAATCTTCCAAACACCTAATTACTGAAATGTTAGTACAAATGTATCATCCCATAGTAAAACTCATTCTTCAACCAATAATAAACAAATTTGATGAAGAGGGCGATGCAATCCGACGTATAGGAGAAGAGGTATTCATGAATTTGTTTTCTGTAATTTAGCATCATATGGGAAGAATCCTAAACAAAATGAGCTCAAAAGGCATTTGTTTCTTCAGCAACATCCTTCACTAAGATTTGAAGAATGAGTTTTCACGATGGGATGATAAGTTTGTATTCACATTACAGTGTTTGGAACATTTTTCAAAATTTCTTCAAAGTGATTTCCATATAAACCTAAATCGTCTTTTGGCGATTTTTGAATCACCACCTAGAAAGCTGGAAATTTCACAGGGCCCTAGTTTTATGGTATGGATGGTAAGGAAGAAATGGGAAATTGGATTTTCATGGTTTTATTTTGAGGAAAAAATATTTTGAATGTTTGTGCAAAGTTGACAAGACACTTGAGAATCAAATATCGTTAACGATGAATTTAAACCCTGTTGGCCAATTGAACCGAAGATTTGGGATTGTATCCTTCTTGAAATTGTTACTCATTACCATGGATTCCTGTAGTCTAGGGGTTTTCAGCCTTTTCGGCTCGTGGAACACTTTTTGAAATAAAATTGTTGAGCGGAGCACCAGCTCTTCATCGTCATTCAGTTCGAAGCCCAGATTTTTTTACAAGTTTAAATCGACCCTATAATTCCTACTGAAATCGTGAAGTCAGCTTTTGTTTGTCAATCTTCAAATAATTTTGATTTATTTTAAACCAATATGCATTTGAATAAGACGTTGTGCTATGTAAAATCTATCGGCTGTTAATAAACATTTCACCTGCCCAGTCTATCCTTGGTATGAAGCAAACGAAATGCTTCTTTGAAGCTACACAATTGCTAAGACAGAAGAGTGCAGGTGATGTGTTACCTATTTGACATCAAATTCCTTCTCTCTCACATATGCAATGAGATAATAAACTCACTCGCACTCATAATAAATATCGTATGTCGTCAATGAACGCATGAATGAGAAAGGAAATATATCTCGATTATTCTCACGAAATGCCCAAAGATACATCAGCCATCTCGAAGTCATGTACACTCCCGTGCATAAGTTTGGGTTCACCCCCTTAAAAACATGCAAAAGTGTTCAGTCCATATCTCTGTGATTACACGTCCAATTGAAACTCTTTAAGCCGCATTCGAAAGGCAAAGAGTTATTCTTACTTCGTATGTATTTTTCCAAAAAATTTTTTTGAATTTTGTGTACTAAATTTTTACTTGAAGTTGTGACATTTTTCAAAAAACACACTTTAAATTCATATCTAATTTCCTCAGCATTGGATCGACCAAAATTTTAAATCAAAGTGTCATTAGAATCGTAATCTTATATTCTTCGAAGAGACCCCACGAAATTTTGGCGGAAAAATCTGAAAAGTATTCAAAATCAATTAAACAGTCAGTCAAGTCATCGTGCAAAAGTTTGGGTTCACCCCTCAGTATGGCGTATCGTGCAAAAGTTTGGGTTCACCTGAACTTACTTAAATCTGTGAAATCTCAAACCAATCATGTACGCGCCATTATTTGGGGTCAAAAAAGCTTTAAACTATTAAAATCGGTTGAAAAATGGCAGAGATATTGACAAAAATGATGTGCGTGCGGCTCAGGTGAACCCAAACTTTTGCACGATTTGCATCATACTGAGGGGTGAACCCAAACTTTTGCACGACGAGTTGACTGACTGTTTGATTGATTTTAAACACTTTCCAGATTTTTCCGCCAAATTTTCGTGGGATCTCTTCAAAGAATATAAGATTACGATTCTAGTGACTCTTTGATTTAAAATTTTGGTCGATCCAATGCTGAGGAAATAAGATATGACTTTTCAATGTGTTTTTTGAAAAATGTAACAACTTTAAGTAAACATTTAATACACAAAATTCAAAAAATGTTTTTGGAATAATACATACGAAGTAAGAATAACTCTTTGCCTTTCAAATGCGGCTTGAAGAGTTTCAATTGGACGTGTAATCACAGAGATATGGACAGAACACTTTTGTATGTTTTTCAGGGGGTGAACCCAAACTTTTGCACGGGAGTGTATGTTATTTAAGCCCGCTTGTGCCTTTTCTCTAGGATCCAATAAATCAAATCGTTCTGGCTACCTAGCCAGCAAAATTGTTCTTTTCCTAAAATCTTCGATTGATGTCTGGTCTCACATCTTGTAATTGCATACAATAAAAATGCGAGGCAGAAGGAAGTCTTCCACTGCATCTAGTTGAACTGACTGTACATTTCTATTTCACAATTCAGCAGCCATGTAATCCATTGAAACGTACCTTAAATAGCTCATTAAACCAAATTGCCTGTGGCACATCCTGGAGCGCGGAGGAACATCATCTAATTATAGCTCGTCAATCGCAGGATTATGAATTCGGATTAGCGTTGGGCGATTTTGAATCGATGTTCCGAAAATCGATGTTTGCTTTCCGATTAATCGATTTTTTGAATCGATGTTTGAAGCACCTAAAATCGGATGAATCGATTCTCTTCATTCGATTCTTTGATTCGATTTATTTTGTTGAAATCGTTAAATATTTCTTGATGAGTTTGTAGAAAACAAACCATATTTTGAACTAATTTTGAAGTAGTAAATCTGTTCGATTGATTTTCGAAACTGATTTGATTGAAAGTTGTTGAGATCGGAATGCAAATGCATTTGATTTCATTTCAAGCTTTATAAATGTCAATTTTCATCCGATTCGAATCGATTCGAAAACATCGATTCAAAGGATTCGTTTAAATCGGTGAATCGATTCGGCAATTCAAATGTGAATCGATTCAGTAACATCGATGTTCTGGACAAATTTGCCCAACGCTAATTCGGATCCATATCATAAGAAATGCAGCAAAATATAATATGCAAAGTAGCAGGAGTGGGTAAAAGAGTGAGCGTTTTTGTTTTTGTTTTGCTCTTCGTCGAGGCGTTACGCTCATTTTGACAGTAATATAAAATGTTTCTGAAGGTGTAGCATTGAGATGACCTTATATTTCGCCAAAACCTGCACTAGAGCTGCACTATATGCAACTATATGTCTGATGTGCACTATGTGTCTTGCTTTGTCTTGCTCCCCTCGTCGCAGTCGAGCCACTCCTGCCAGCGTCCAGCAGTCATCCGGCCCTGCGTATGAGTGTGGAGAAGAGGTCTCCCAACTCGCTCCAGCAGGCAAGTACTCCCATCCTAAAAACGCTTCTCGTCCAGTAATTTGCACCACTTTTGACAGCCCTACGCACACTGCCTCCAATCCGTCTTCTGAATGGATCGAATTTTCCTCGAATTGGCGAAATATTTCTTCATCAACGAACGAACTCAGAACTTCTTCGAAAGGTTGCAACGTTTCATCATCATTGAGCAAATTTTCTTCAGCACAACTTCAATCCCCGGGATGCGCGCCTGCAAGCCTCATGGAAGCTCCCAATCCCTTCGTCGCAGTCGAGCCACTCCTGCCAGCGTCCAGCAGCCATCCCTGTCCTGCGTACGAATGTGGAGAGGGAGTCTTCCAACCCGTTCTCGCAGGCAAGTACAATCACGTTAAAAACACTTCTCCGTCAGTAATTCGCACCACCTTTGGCAGTCTACCTCACATTGGTTATGGCAGTAACTCATCAAAGTGTATCGTAACCTCAACATCGACAGCATCAGATCTCTGACATCAAGCCAACCATCATTAGCCCAACTTTCATCTCAATCAACGCTTCCATCGTCGTCCCCGGGATGCATGCCTGCAAGCCTTATGGGAGACCCCAATTCCTTCGTCGCAGTCGAGCCACTCCTGCCAGCGTCCTGCAGCCATCCCGGTCCTGTGTACGAAATCGAAGAGGGGGTCTCCCAACCCGTCCTCGCAGGCAAGTATTCTAGCTACGAGAAACAACTACCTCCCAGTAATTTCTACTGACTCCAGCAGCCAAGCTCAACGCATTGATCGTCACGCTCCAAGCACACCACCATCGAGCGACATTTCACCGAGATCCAGCATAGCAGTATACTACCAAAACGTACGAGGTATGCGCACCAAGATTTCTCGACTCCGTTTGATACTGTCTAGTTGTGATTATGACGTGCTTGTTTTGACATAGATCCGTGATGACATAGATAGTACAGAAATTTCTCCCCGACTACACGTTCTTCCGTTGCGACTGCAATAGAGTAAACAGTCAGCATGCACGTGGTGGTGGCGTGCTGATTGCCGTTAAGCATCATCTTCGTTGTGAAATGTTCCCACTGTCGGATTGCGATCAATTAGAGCAGGTTGCGGTTCGGATGAAGTTGGACAATCGCTCACTCTACATTATTACTATCTATATTCCTCCTAACTCGTCCGCCGACCGATATTCTGCCCACGCAAATGCAGTACAGGGCCTCGTAAACAGTGTTTCAGCAGATGATATTGTTCTCTCCGTGGGGGACTTCAACCTCCCAAATTTGCGATGGCAGATGGAAGACGAGCTGAACGGCTACATTCCCTCGAATGCTTCATCGGAACAAGAGAAATCTCTCATCGAAACCCTTTTCGCTACAGGCCTGCGACAAGTGAACAATTTCGAGAATATCAACAATCGACTCCTTGATCTTGTTTTCGTAAGTCTGCCAGAGCTACTGGATCTAGTTCAACCTCCCGCTCCACTATTACCCATTGACAACCACCATGCGCCATTCATTTTACTTCTCGACGTGAGTGTTAGTATTCCAGCCACACTCGATGACGATGCTGACAGAGTGGAGTATGACTTCAACGTGTGTGATTTCGATCAGCTGGCTATAGCTTTAGGAAATGTTGACTGGAGTATTCTCGAGCAAACCGGTACGGTCGACGAATTGTCTGCAGCGTTTTACAACAAGCTTCTCGAAATTTGTGACGCTTTGGTCCCGCGCAAACGACGTACGATTAACTCACCTTCCAGCAAACCGTGGTGGACTTCCGAGCTGCGTCGTCTCCGTAATTTACTGAGAAAAGCACGACAACACTTCTTCCTCTCGAAGTCTGAAGGCGAAAAAATCGCCCTACGTGAAGCCGAGGCAACATACAAGTCTGTTTTGCAGACTACCTACGACGACTACATATCCGGAGTGCAGGCCAGCGTCAAGCAAGATCCAACGCGCTTCTGGGGCTTTGTAAAGAAAACTGAAGTCATCCACCCGCATCCCTTGCAATGTAAGCTATGACGAAACTCTTGCCAGTTCTAACGAAGAAGCCGCTAATCTCTTTGCTGAATTTTTCGAAAGCGTGTTCAGTAAATCGTCTCCTGTACCCCGTCAGGACTGCTTTGCGCATGTTCCTTCGCACAACATTAACTTCCCCATCATGCAGTTCACCGCCGATGAGGTGCTGAATGTCATTTACACTCTGGACTGTAAGAAAGGACCCGGGACGGACGGCATTCCACCACTGCTCCTGAGAAAATGTGCTGCAGAACTTGACACTCCTGTCACGCTTTTATTTAATCGATCTCTGAGCGAAAGAACATTTCCTTCCGTGTGGAAGACAGCTTTCATCGTTCCAATCCACAAGTCAGGGAACATCAACCGAGTCAGAAACTACCGTGGTATTTCAATACTGTGTTGCTTGAGCAAAATTTTCGAAAAACTGATACACAATGCCCTCTACACCGTAGCTGCACCGATAATATCCGAGTATCAACACGGATTCATGAGACATCGCTCAACAACAACAAACCTGATGTGCTACGTTACCTCGCTGTCACGGGAGATAGAGTCGGGAAATCAAGTTGACGCAGTTTAAGTTGACTTCGCAAAAGCGTGCGATACGGTTCCGCATATTTTAATCATCGATAAACTCAAGCGAATCGGCTACCCGGATTTGCTCACGGAGTGGATTTTTTCGTACCTATCCGCTCGTACTGCGCAAGTAGTGGTCAACTCATCAAGGTCCCGTCAAATCAACGTAACGTCTGGAGTGCCCCAGGGTAGCGTATTGGGTCCACTGTTATTCAATATCTTTGTGAACGACTTGTGTTTGTGCCTCTCATCTTTCAAACTCTCGTTCGCCGATGATCTCAAATTCTACCGTATCATACGTTCATCACTTGACTGTTTTGCGCTGCAAGAGGACATCAACACTTTGCTGATCTGGTGCAGCGACAACGGTATGCGTGTCAATAATGATAAATGCAAAGTTATAACTTTCATTCGCTCCAACAACCCCGTTACCCACCAGTACCACATGGAATTTGCACATCTAGAACGTGTAGCTTCGATCTGCGACCTGGGAGTTACCATCGACGCTAAGTTACAATTTCATGAACACGTTGGAATCACGACTGCTAAAGCTTTTTCATTCCTGGGACTAATCCGGCGCCACGCTTCAGAATTCACTGATATCTATGCTTTGAAAAACACTCTACTGCAGTTTAGTGCGGAGCATTCTTGAATACGCGGCCCCTGTCTGGTCACCGTATTATGTTGCACCGATACTCTCCATTGAACGCGTTCAAAAGAAGTTTGTTCGTTTCGTACTTCGCTCCCTTCCTTGGAATGATCCGGACAATCTTCCTCCGTATCCGGATCGCTGCCAACTGATAAGTTTAGAACCGCTGACTGTCAGGCGTGTACAAATGCAACGTCTATTTGTATTTGACATTCTTAACGGTGCTATAGACTGTCCTGCGCTTCTCGAGCAAATATCTCTGCAAATCCCTTCTCGACGACTGCGAAACACTCCCATGATTGCGATTCCTTACCATCGCACTAATTATGGTTTCAATAATCCGTTCGACTCTTGTCTTCGTTCCTTCAATGTTGTTTCCGATCAATTTGACTTCGATATGTGCAAAAATGTGTTTAAAACTCGAATAAGTAGAATTGTTTAGATGTTAAGTATGCGTAAATTAGTGCTAAGTGGTTCAGTCTGTACGATTTTAATTCGAAGACGGTGATTATAAATAAATAAATAAATATAATGCAACATAAATGCTATTTTAACTGCTCATTGGTTACTTGGGTTGTCTCTCAGGCAGAAATTAGTGAAAAACTGTTATGCGATGATTTAGTACGAAGAACTGATTTTTTTTTAGAGAATGCGAAAATTGTAATTCCAAAGAAAAATATTACAGGAGAACTAATCTCGCTTTTAGAGGAAAGCCACAAAGAAGATGTAGTTTTTCAGCAATGGCTCACCACCGATCGCTGTAACTTAGAAACTATAATAAAGCCTGTTGAAAAATTTGTTACGTATTCCGTGGAGAAAGTTGATAAGCTCATAACTCATGATTTTATTTGCATGGAACAGTCTTCTTTTCTACGAAACGAAAAAGAGTCTTTAAAACAAGGGGAAATACTGGTAATTAGCGACTTTTCTGAAAATTATGGTTTTATCATACAACACGCTGCTCAAGGATATCACTGGAATAATTCCCAAGCAACGATACACCCATTCGAGATTTACCATTAAAAAGATAATAAAATTGGAAAACGTTAGTTTTATTATAATATCAGAAGTGTTGACCCATGACACAGTAGCAGTTCAGCTATATATTTCAAAATTGATAAATTTTGTTGAACAAAAAATAAATTTCTCAAAAGTTATTTTTATGTCACATGGAGCTGCAGCTCATTATAAAAAAAAAACAATTTTGCAAGCTTATGTAAAATACAATTGTATTTAATTAAAAACAAACTCTGTATAATTCTGTTTTATTTCTTTCAACTACTCCAAATATAACAAATATAATCTATTTTGTACATTATAAAGTCATTTGATGACTCTCCATGGTATTAACTCCAATTTTTCAAAAATGTCGAATGTGACTGTTTTGCAGTTATGGGCGGTATATATGACACGCAGACTTTGTACTTTGGCGGAGAGGCCTGTGTCATCCGCAAACAAGAATTTTTGAGATCCCTGAGGTAACTCAGGTAAGTCATATGTGAAAAACTCCATATTGGTCCCAAAATGCTGCCTTGGGGAACACCAGCTCTTACAGGAAGTCTTTCAAACCTGAGTTCTGATAATCAATCTGAAATGTACGATTTGACAGATAACTTTGAACTATTCTACAATGTATGTAGGAAGATTAAAGCTTTTTAATTTTACAATCAACCTTCATGCCAAACACTGTCAAAGGCTTTTCTATGTCTAGAAATGCAAGACCATGAATAAGCCTTCAGATTTGTTGGAACGGATCAAATTTGTTACACGTAAAAGTTGATGAGTGATCGAATGTCCATGGCGGAATCCGAACTGTTCATTGACAAAAATTGAATTTTCGTTTGATGTGGACCATCATTCTGTTCAAACAACTTTTCAAAAAGTTTACTGATGGAGGAAATCAAACTGATTGGACGATAGCTAGAACTTCTGCAGGATTTTTGTCTGGTTTTTAAAATTGGAACAACCTTAAATTGGAAGCATGTTTCCATTTGTCAGGAAAATATGTAATTGAAAACATTGTTAAATATTTCAACTAAAATGATAAGCTACTCTCTGGAATTTCTTGATTGAGAATGTAGAAAATCCCATCATCGCCAGGAGCTTTCAAATTTTTCAATTATTTTAATAATAGTTTCTCATTTCTTCCAAATCAGTCTTCACAGGCATTTTCGAAAACGTTTCTCTTGATGAGAATATTTTCAAGTCCTGAGTAACTTGATTTCTATTGGAGTAGAAACCCTAAATGGAAATTGTGAGCACTTTCAAACTGCATAGCTTGAGCTTTTTCGCAATTAGTTAGTAATAATTGTTTTCCTCTTTCAATGCCAGTATTGGCTTCTGAGATTTTTCAACGATTTTGGATAATTTCAAAAGGGCTTAGAGCCAGGGTCCAATTGAGAAATCTTATTTTCAAAATTTTTGTTTCTTAATTGTGCAAAACTTTTCTTGATTTCTTTCTGCAAATCCTGCCATATAATTTTCATAGCAGGATCGCGAGTGCGTTGAAATTGGCCTTCTCCTCACGTTTTTAAGACGGATCAAGAGTTTAAGATCATTCATCTATAATCACGGTTCGAATTTTACTTCGCATTTTGGAATTGCAATGCTCCTGGCTTCAACAAGGGAATTTTGAAAAGTTTTCAAGAGCATGTCAATATCAAATTTGTTTGTAAAGAAAATGTTAACATCAATATTAGAGTCAATATATGTTTCATATGTATTCCAGACTCGAAAATAATGGAAAGTGGAGCTAATAGGATTGAGAATCGCTTTTCATGGGATTATTTGAAATGTAACAGGGACATGATCAGAATCAAAATGAGTATTCAGTTGGCTACAAAGATGACTAGAGTCGGTTAAGACCAAATCAATCGTAGATGGATTAAAAAACTATAGATGGTTCGTTACTACAAGTGTCGAACCTTATCATCCTGTTCATATAATTTTAATATATACATACCTTTTTTATCATTATTAAAAATAACCTTTCAATAGTTCGACATTGTGAATGTCGACGTACTTCCTTTAATCTTCTACCGATTACTTATCACCACGAGACGAAAATTCAAGACTAAATTAAAGTTAAAATGTTCTCCCAATCTATGAATCACATCACCGACCAAAGGTGAATTCCAGATCTTTTTCCTCACTCACTAATCAACACCCTTCCCGTGTTGATTGTAAAGATGCAGAGGTATTCTAGTTCCCTTGAAACAATAATCATTACGCACTGACATTCTTTTCCAATCCTAACTGACTGTAACGACTTGGCCGGTGCCTTTATTGATCAATGTTATCAATAATATGAGAGCTGGTAAAATATGCACTTCGAGAGTAAACGGAAAGTCCCATCTCTTATTCATTTGTATCGAAGTGCAATTCTTACCAATTTCGATCAATCACGGAGTTGCAATCATTGCAATGCATTGACATGTACAGTCAGTCTATGCTGTGTTCAATGGAGTTTCTGACATATCTGCGTTTCAAAAATCATCAAATAACTAAAGTCGCCGAGGGCCTAAATGTTGTATCTACCGAGCCATTTCTCGGTTTTCTGAAGATCCTAATTATCGTCTAGAGATAGACAGGTTGTAAGGGAAAACCCGAATGCGTCAAGTGCATTTCGGATATCCCAAAAATGAATTCTTCATTTCCCAACCATTTTTAATTCAATTTAATCCATCGCTTTTCTGAATACGCTTATCTACTTCCAATGACTTATTCACCATTCTGAGATCCAGGAACTCCGTCTTTCAGTACACTGCTTCCCATTTCCCGTTGTATTCGGAACAATTCAACCTAGTTTCTGCCTTCAATTAAATTAAATTCTCATCTTCTGTCAGTTTCGTGCTTTTAATTCCTATTCTAATTATTTCACACTGTCATGCTCGGCGCTATCTGCGCCAGAAGTTCTTCTTTTTTTGTTTTTATCACTGCCTGTGCCGTTTGTTACCTCATTTCAATTTGTGCCAGGGCTTCAATTTCCATGCGCCGCTTGTCTGTGAGCGAGTGATTGTGTCGGGGTCTGCGACTCTGCGTCACTTCCGGAGAAACGAGGTCACTCGGATGGCGACTTATGCGAGGCCATCAATTTCAGCTCACTAATGAACGATAATCATCCTGAAATAAGCGATCGCAATCATCATAATGGAAATTTATTTTAATGGCCACCAGCGGCGCAAACAATCACAACCCTGATAGTGCACGGGACTTCCGGTCGCTTCAAGGAGGATGACCTTTACCTGCGGGATTTGACCTACTTTTGCGCGGACGGGTTCACGGTGGGAAAAAACTGGACACAAAACGAAACCTAACTCATACGATGATTTTGGTTCTCGGAAAACCTCTATATTTAATGGAAAAAAATGTCTAGAAATCGAATAGTGGCAGTATCATTCACCGGGATCCAGCTTCTGGGAGAAGTTTTTCCAGCTTCTGTGAGAAGCTTTTCCAGCTTCCATCATCTATATTTTTCCCAAAAGAATTCTACGCCAGTAAATCATTAGTTTAATTACGCATTGATTGCGCATTTGTTAAAACTATGAAACATAAAAAAATTAAAAATTTTGACGCAAACGAGATGAAACGGGATTTTTCAATAATTTATGTAAAACAAAATGAACTCCTTCTAGATTGTTCCAAAACATAAAAAATATATGGTAATCCACAATTAAATAAGAACTTTTCTTCATCTCAGAAAAAAAGCAAGGAAAAAAGGGCTAAATGGGAATTCCCATACAATTTCGGTGAATGAAACTGGAATCGAAAGTAATCCCATGACTTTTTTTCTTGGGATGTGGAGGTATCCGAGAGCCATTATCAGTCGCTTCCTGGCTATTTTTCCCACTGTGCATCGGTTTACCGACCATTAATCTGGCATTTAAGTGGCCATCGTTAGGGACGAGAGCAATTTACTGAAAGGCACAAATAAAAAAAAAGAAGAAAGGATTCACAGTTAATCGGTCCCATTTTCTCGTTCTTCTCCCGGAGGATGGTGCTCCACTCTACCGGAAGTGCGGAGAGGATGCCACCACGAGGCAGGAAACAACTTGCCCGTCTTTGTTTCCCCTCGTGATCCGGCTTGTTGGCGCTTAATTTCTACCGCTGAAAAATGAGCTTTCCACCGAGAAGTCAGAGCAAAAAGGCTCCAAGACGAGGTACGGTGGTGCCATAGAACCTTCGCCACCTTCGCAGGGACTACCTTTGCCTAATTTAATTTATTACCTTCCGTGATTTACATTTATTGTAATACTTTTCTCATTTCACTTTCACGCTTTTTCACGCAGCAGCACTCGACCAACGCAGCAAACGAGAAAACGGGCAATAGGCTGCAGCAACGCGTTCCGTCCTAATCACCCAATCTTCGACCTTTGCGGAGGCTGGTACTTCTCGGACGTGGTCTGGTTGGAAGATTTTTTTTGTGAAACGGAACAGCTTAAAGTCAGGAAAGACTGGCATGGAAACGGTTTTGCAGTATAAATTATCTATGCTATCTATCTCGAGATATTACAAGATCTTACACGCTTAATTTAGAATGCCGAATCTCGGCTAATTTTAACCGAGATCCGCACAGCCGAGTAGTCGGCAAACAAATTTCCTGGGATCTCAGCAAATAAAAGCCGAGTATCAGTAAATCGTGCATCGTTGCTAAGCAACCGGACGATTTGTTAGCTGAGTCTCGGTTAAAATCGGGAAACCGAGATTCGCACAGCCGAGCTCGTGAAAAAAATCTAAGTGTGTAGGTCATTTCTGTAAGGATGGCATGATATACATCAATGAAAAGAATTGAAGATGTTTTTGTGCATTTTTTTTTATAAAGTGCCACTAGCCAGTTAGAATACCATAATCCAATCCTTGCGCACACTTACTCAGGTCTCAGCTGCACAGCTGTTGTTCTTAAACAGATATGGAAAAGCTTCTCCCATAAGCTGAGAGAAACTGGAAAAGCTATGACAAGAAGGTAAAAAAGCTTTTTTCAGAAGCTGTTAAAGCTTCACCCAGAAGCTGGAAAAGCTGCTCACATAAGCTAAAAAACCTTCTCCCAGTATCTGGAAAAGCTGGAAAACATTATCACAGAAGCTAAATAAGCTTCTCTGAGAAGCTGGAAAAGATCCTATCAGAAGATGGAGAAACTTCTCCCAGAAGCTGGGAAAACTTCTCTCAGAAGATGGGAAAACTTAACCCAGAAGCTGGAAAAGCTTCACCCAGAAGCTAGACAAGCTTCTCCCAGAAACTGGAAAAGCTTCTCTCAGAAACTGAAAAATCTTCTGACGGAAGCGGTAGAAGATTCTCCCATAGGATGAAAAATTGTCTCACAGAAGCTGAAAAAGATTCTCCTTGAAACTGGAAAAACTTATTCCGGAAGCTTCTCCCAGAAGCTTGAAGAACTTCTCCCAAAAGCTGAAAAATCTTTTCCTATAAGCTGGGAAACCTTCTCCCAGAAGCTGGAAAAGCTTCTGCCAGAAACTGGAAAAATTTTTCTCAGAAACTGGAAATGTTTCACACATAATCTTGAAGAGCGTCATACAGAAGCTGAAAAAACTTCTCTCAGCTTCTCACGAATGCTGGAAAGGTTTCTAATAGAAGCTGGAAAAGTTTCCACAAGAAACAGGAAAAGCTTCTCACAAAAGTTTACAAAGCTTCTCCCAGAAGCTGGAAAAACTTTCAGTTGAAGCTGAAAAGGATTCTCACAGAAGCTGTAAAAGCTTCTCCCAGAAGCTGGAAAAGCTTCACCAACAAGCAAAAAAAAAACTTATCCCAGAAACTGGAAAAGTTGCTCCCAGAAGCTGGAAAAGCTTCCCTAAGAAGCTGGGAAGCTAGAAAACCTTCTACCAGAAGCAAGCCAGGAAAAGCTTTGTACATAAGCTGGAGAAGCTTCTTTCAGAATAATAAAAATGCTTCTCCCATAAGTTGGAAAAGCTTCTATCAGAAGATGGAAATTCTTCTCACAGAAGCTAGAATAGCTTCTCACAGAAGTTGGAAAAGCTTCTCCCAGAATCTGAAAAAGCTTCTCTTAAAAGCGGGAAAAGCTTCCCCCAGAAGCTGGAAAAGTTTCTCAAGAAGCTGGAAAATCTTCACCAGAAACTGGAAAACCTCCTACAAACTAGAAAAGCTGAAAAAGCTTCTCACAGAGGTTGGAAAAACTTCTCCCAGAAGCTGGAAAGCCTTCTCCCAGAAGCTGACAAAGCTCTTCACAGAAGCTGGAAAAGCTTCAGCCAGAAGCTGGAAAAGCTTCTACCAGAAGCAGGGAAAGCTTCTCCAAGAAACTGAAAAAGCTGCTTCCCGAAGCTGGAAAAGCTTCTCCCAGAAGAAGTTTAAACTTCTCCCAGAAGTTTAAAAATAGAAAAGCTTATCCTTAAAGCTGGAAATGAATCTTCCAGAAGTTGGAAAACCATCTTCCGAAAGCTGGAAAAGCTTCTCCCAGAAGCTGGAAAAGCTTCTCACCGAAGTTGAAAAATCTTCTCACTCAAGTTGGAAAAGCTTCTCCTGGAAACAGGAAAAGATTCTCCCAGAAGTTGGAAAAGCTTCTTCCAGAAGCTGGAAAAGCATCTCTTAGTAGCTGGAAAATCTTCTCCCAGAAACTGAAAAAGCTTTTTTCAGAAGCTGGAGTCAGGGTTGCCACATATACAAATTTATTTGTATTTTACAGATTTTTTCGAAAATTTTGTGACCAAGGATCTGTATATACAGATTACAGATTTTTCGTAAAAATACAGATTTACAGGTTCTGTATACAGAATTCGGCCAAATTTACAAAGATTTTACAGATTTTCCAAGTTTGCTTGAAAATATATATTACTTAAAACATTTAAACTTAATCTTAGATTTGACAATTGTGCATTATAATTACTAATAACTGCTATATTTTGAATATTTCATGAAAATCTAATTTATTACTCAATTTTTGGGGATACAGATTTAAAATACAGATGTTTTGCTTCAGGATACAGAAATACAGATAATTCAAGAAATAAATACAGATTTAAATGTGGCAACCCTGGCTAGAGTAGTTTCTTTCAGAAAATGAAAAAGCTTCTCCCAGAAGTTGGAAAAGCTTCTCTCAAAAGCTGGAAAGGCTTCTCTCAGAAAATGGAAAAGCTTCTTTCATAAGCTGGAAAAGCTTCTTCATAACTTGAAAGAGCTTTTTCCAGATGCTGGAAGAGCTACTCCTAGAAGCTAGAAAAGCTTCTTACAGAAGCTGCCAAACTTCTCCAAGGTACTGCAAAAGTTTCTCCAAAAAACTGGAAAAGCTTCTCCTAGATGCTGCAAAAGCTTCTTCAAGAAGCTGGAAAAGCTTCTTCAAGAAGCTGGAAAAGCTTCTTCAAGAAGCTGGAAAAGCTTCTCCCAGATGCTGGAAAAGCTTTTCATAGAAAAAAAAAGTTTCTTCCGGAAGCTGATAAAGATTCTCCTAGAAGCCGATAAAGCTTCTCCCAGAAGCTAGAAAAGCTTCTTCCATAAGCTGGAAAAGCTACTCGCAGAAGCTAGATAAGGTTCTCGCAGAAGCTGGAAAAGCTGCTTCCAGAAGCTGATAGAGCATCTCCCAGAATCTAGGAAAACTTCTCCCAGAAGCTTTCAAAGCTTCTCTTAGAAGCTGAAAAAGCTTCTCTTAGAAGCTGAAAAAGCTTCTCCCAGAAAATGGAAAAACTGGGAAAGCTGCTCCCAGAAGCTTGAAAAGCTTCTCGCAGAAGCTGGAAAAGCTGCCACCAGAGGCAGAAAAAGCTTCCACAAGAAGCTAAAAGAGCTTCCACCATAAGCAAGAAAAGCTTCTCCCAGAAGCTGGAAGAGCTTCTTGTAGACGCTAGAAAAGCTTCTCCAAGAAGTTGCACAAGCTTCTCCCAAGAGCTGGAAAAGCTTCTCCCAAAAGCAAGTAAAGCTTCTTCTAGAAGCTCGATAAGCTTTTCCTTGGAGCTGGAAAAGTTTCTCCTGGAAGCTGGAGAAGGTTCTCCTACAAGAAAGCTTCTCTGAGAAGCTGGAAAAGTTTCTCCCAGAAGCTGGAAAAACTTCTCCCAAGAGCTGGAAAAGCTTCTTCCTAAAGCAAGAAAAGCTTCTCCCAGAAGCTAGAAGAGCATCTTCTGGAAGCTTCTCCAAAAAACTGCAAAAGCTTCTCTCAGAAGCTGAAAAAGCTTCCAGTAACTGGAAAAGCTTCTCCTGAGAGCTGGAAAAGCTTCTTCCAGAAGCTGAAAAAGCTTCTTCCAGAAGCTGAAAAAGCTTCTTCCAGAAGCTGAAAAAGCTTCTTCCAGAAGCTGAAAAAGCTTCTCCTACAAGCAGGAAAAGTTTCTCTCAGAAAAAAGGAAAAGTTTCTCCCAGAAGCTGGAAAAGCTTCTCCCAAGAGCTGGAAAAGTTTCTCTCAGAAGCAGGAAAAGTTTCCCCCCGAAGCTAGAGAAGGTTCTCCTACAAGCAGGAAAAGCTTCTCACAGAAGCTGGAAAAGCTGCTTCTACAAGATGGAAAATCTTTTCTAAGAAGATGGAAAAGCTTCTCCCAGATATTAGAAAAGCTGGAAAAGCTTCTTGCAGAAATTAGAAATGTTTCTCCCAGAAGCTGAAAAAGCTGAAAACCTTCTCCAAGAAGCAGGAAAAGCTTCTCCCAGAAACTGGAAGAGCTACTCCCAGAAGCTGAAAACCTTTTTCCAGAAGCTGACAAAGCTCCACACAGATGCTGGAAAAGCTTCAGCCAGAAGCTGGATAAGCTTCTACCAGAAGCAGAAAAAGCTTCTCCAAGAAACTGAAAAAGCTTCTCCCTGATGCTGGAAAAGCTTCTCCTAGTAAAAGTTAAAACTTCTCCAGAAGCTGAAATTCTCCCAGATGCTGGAAAAGCTTTTCCGAGGAGCTGGAAAAGAATCTACTTGAAGCTGGATAAGCTTCTCACAGGAAGTGGGAAAAGCTTATTTTAGAAGCTTTTCACAGGAGCTGGAAAAACTTCTTCCAGAAGCTGGAAATGCTAATCCTAAAAGCAGGAAATGAATCTTCCAGAAGTTGGAAAAGCATCTTCCGAAAGCTGGAAAAGATTCTCTTAGTAGCTGAAAAACCTTTCTCCTAGAAGCTGGAAAAGCTTCTCCCAGAAGTTTGAAAAGCTTCTCCCAGTAGGTGGAAAAGCTTCTCACCGAAGCTGGAAAAGCTTCTCCTGGAAACAGGAAAAGATTGTCCCAGAAGTTGGAAAAGCTTCTTCCAGAAGCTGGATAAGCATCTCTCAGACGCTGGAAAAGCTTCCCAAAGAAGTTAGAAAGTTAGGAAAGCTGCTACCAGAAGCAAGAAAAGCTTCTCTCAGAAACTGGAAAAGCTTCTCCCAGAAACTGAAACAGCTTCTCCCAACAGCTGGAAAAGCTTCTTCCAAAAATTAGAAAAGCTTCTCCCAGAAGCTGGAAAAGCTTCTCCCAGAAACTGTGAAAGCTTCTCCCAGAAGCTATAAAAGCTTCTCCTAGAAGTTGGAAAACCTTCTCCTAGAAGCAGGAAAAGCTTCTCCCAGAAACTGGGAGAGCTACTCCCAGAAGCTGAAAAGCTTTTCCCAGAAGCTGAAAAAACTTATCCCAGAAGCTGGCAAAGCTTCTCCCTAGGGTGCGGCTGATTTTTCAAAAGTTCACAAAACCAAAAAAATCGGGTGCTCTCATGAATTCGAACCCCAATAAAAGAGAAATCTTCTAGTGTGAGCTTAAGATATTAGGATTTAAAGGTGGCGCAAGCGTATTGAAGGTGAATTTTCAAGTTATAAAAAATAAAAAATGGACTTCAGTGAAGTCACCATAACTTCGTTATGTTCTAACCAATTTTAAAACTTTTGACACCATTATCTTCAAAATTAAAATTCTGGAACTTTGCGGAACACCAAATTTGTCTAAAGCCAAAACTTGGAGTTAAGAGTATTTTACTCCAAATTTTTCCACATTTTACTTACAAAATTATCTCTACTTTATGAATACTTAACCGATTCCAAAACTTTTGATATGATCTGATTTGATATGAGCATGTCAGTTTCACATATCACCATAAATTGTTTTGAACGAATTATTCAAAAAACAAGATTTTTTGAGCAAAAAATGGCATTTTTGTTCAGTTTTTTGCTTGTTAAACATTATTTTGAGCAATAGTTAAACAGTTGTTTCTCATTTGATAAATCTTTGAAACGGACTTTGCAAAAAATTTAGATTATTTTGAAACAAAAACTTTTTGCATATGATAAAAAATATTTTCACTATAGATGCTTAATGAACCTAAGTTTAATAGAAAAAAATAATTTCTGGCGAAAAAAAAAAATAACCCAAAGAAATTTGATTTTTTTTTTATTATAAAATCATGTTTTTGGGTAGTTTTGTTGAATAAATCGTTTTTAAGAAAAATGTGTTGTTTGAATAATTTAGAGACAACTAAATTTGCTTCACTTCTTCTTTCTGGCGTTACGTCCCAACTGGGACAAAGCCTGCTTCTCAGATTAGTGTTCTTATGAGCTCTTCCACAGTTATTAACTGAGAGCTTTCTTTGCCGATTGACCATTTTTGCATGTGTATATCGTGTGGCAGGTACGAAGATACTCTATGCCCTGGGAATCGAGAAAATTTCCTTTACGAAAAGATCCTCGACCAGCGGGATTCGAACCCACGACCCTCAGCATGGTCATGCTGAATAGCTGCGCGTTTACCGCTACGGCTATCTGGGCCCTTGCGGCTATCTGGGAATTTGCTTCAACAATATGTAAAAAGATTTGGAATCGAATGAGTATTTATGAAGTTATAGCCAAACAAAGATGATTTCTTTAGTATAATAAGGAAAAATTTGGAGAAAACTTTTTTTAGCTAAGACTAGCTTC
>NW_018736343.1:0-59879 GCF_002204515.2 Aedes aegypti | reverse complement strand
CTTGAAGGTTCTCGACGGTTGTGTAACGAAAAAGTTTAGGAAAGTTTTCGGAAAATTTGGTGAAACGGGGGAGTACTAATATTTATTTTGTATGGGAGCTCCCATGACATTTTCAACAGCCTCTGTGAGTGGCAACGAGTTCCGGGTCTACTATATCAATACAGTGATACCTCCATGAGTCGATGTTCATGACTCGATATCGACTCATGAACCATACTAAAACAAAAATTTCATGTTACTATGATGGTCCCTAGAAGCAGCTTTCCAAGGATTGCTGTTCATGACACGATATTCCATGAGTCGATGGTCCCTTCAATATCGACTCATGGAGGTTTCTTGGTAAATATGGATTTATCTCATATCGTCTATTAGTAAAATCAATTTTAAATGAGATAGAAAAATCATCTTCTCCAAATTTTGCTCAAGGTACTTGAAACTGCAAAATCACTTAGTGGAAAATATTTTTTTTGAGTGCTCATTGAGATACAAGGCATACAATATAATTTAAGAAGAAACACTCAATAACATGAAACCACAAGAATAAAACTTTGGTATGTTCAGCAAGGTTGTAGCAAATGATGAGTATAAAAACTTTGTAGAACATAGTAGGCCAATAAAAACACTTAGGAGAAAAAAGATTTTTTATTAAAAATACTTAATTATCTCGGATCTTAAGCAAAACCGAGAAAAAGTTTGTTCAGCAAAGTTGTTTCTATGATCATTTGCTACAACTTTGCTGAAATAAAAAAGTTGGCGTACGTCACTCTTGCGATCACCGTAAACATTTTTTTGATCCGTACATTTTGTAGTACTGAAAATTCTGAACATATTCTCAGAAGAAACTATGGCTCTAAATCAATAAATCTTGACGAAAACCTCATGTCCGCCTAAATTAGCTTCCTGGACCAATGCACAGTGGGACGGATTGAGGTTTTAGGAGGAAAGATGGAACTCACGCCTTCAATTGTGATTTTACGTAAAAATAATGTTCTACAAAGTTGTTTCTAATATAAAAACAATTTTTTTGGTTGGAACGAAAATTAGGGTGGCTCTATGTTAAAAAAGATAACCATCAACACTTTTTTAATTTACGGAATATTGATATCGTTTTTCTACAAAGTTGAAGATCGAAAAATTTCAAGCTGATTTGATAAAAAAGTTTTTTTTAGCTCAAAAATTTACCGTTTTAGAGCATTTTTCGCTATGGATGTAGGGTGACCCATCAAAAATTGTTTTTTTGTGTTTAATTTTTATTATATCAAGTTTCTTAGTACAATTGTCTTCCCATTACTTTCAAGACTAATTGAAACGCAAACATTAAAGATATAGCTAATGGAAACAAATAGATTACTTACTTTACTTTTGCTGGCTCTACGTCCTTCAAGACATGACCTGTGTCACAATGTTACGCCAACTAACTCGGTCCATGGCTGCTAACCTCCAATTCCTCGATCGCCACACTTCCAAGATCCTGCTCCACTTGGTCGAACCACCTAGCTCGTTGCGCTCCCCTTCGTCTTGTACCGGCCGGATTTGAGGTGAACACCATTTTTGCGGGATTGTTGTCCGGCATTCTCACAACGTGTCCCGCCCATCGTACCCTTCCAGCTTTGGCGACTTTCGTGATACTGGGTTCACCGTAGAGTTGCGCAAGCTCGTGGTTCATTCTTCTCCTCCATACGCCATTCTCACATACTCCGCCGAAGATCGTCCGAAGCACACGTCGTTCAAAAACTCCTAGCGCTTGCAGGTCTCTTCGAGCATTGTCCACGTCTCATGCCCGTAGAGGACTACCGGTCTTATTAGCGTCTTGCACATGGTACACTTAGTACGGAAGTGAAGTTTACCAGACCGCAAGGTCTTGTGGAGTCCATAGTAAGCACGACTTCCGGCGATGATACGTCTTCGAATTTCTCTGCTGCAGTTTTGTTATCCGACGTTATCAATGATCCGAGGTAGACAAATTCGTCCACCACCTCGAACTCATCCCCGTCGATCGTCACGCGTCTGCCTATGCGAGCTCTATCGCGCTCGGTTCCACCAGCCAGCAGATTTTCGTCTTCGACGTATTTACCTTCAATCCAACCGATCTGTTTCACTTTTCAGCCTGGCATACTGTTCAGCAACCACCTGGAACGTTCTTCCGACAATGTCCACGTCGTCAGCGAAACAAATGAACTGGCTGGATTTATTGAAGATCGTGCCCAGCATGTTGAAGCCCGCCCGTTTCATAACACCTTCTAGCGCAATATTGAACAGGAGGCAGGAAAGACCATCGCCTTGTCGAAGTCCTTTGCGTGTTTCAAACGGGTCCGATAAAGCACCCGATATCTTCACACAGCACTGTACACTATCCATCGTTGCTTTGATCAGTCTAGTCAGTTTCCCGGGAAAACCGTTCTCGTCCATAATCTTCCATAGCTCTTCGCGGTCGATGGTATCATAGGCCGCTTTGAAATCGATGAATAGGTGGTGCGTAGAGACTTGATATTCGCGACACTTTTGGAGGATCTGCCGCAACATAAAGATTTGGTCTGTCGTCGATCGCCCGTCCATAAATCCGGCTTGATAACTTCCAACAAATCTGCTTGCCAGTGGCGATAGACGGCGGAAGATGATCTGGGAAAGCACTTTATAGGCTTCATTAAGAATGGTGATCGCTCGATAGTTCTCACATTCTAACTTGTCACCCTTTTTGTATATTGGGTATATTATTCCCTCCTTTCACTCCTCCGGTAGCTGTTCTGTATCCCAGATCCTGGCTATCAATCGGTGCAGACAAGTGGCCAACCTGTCCGGGCCCATTTTAATAAGTTCCGCTCCAATACCATCCTTTCCAGCTGCTTTGTTGTTCTTGAGCTGTTTGATAGCATCCTTAACTTCGCCTATTGTGGGAGTTGGCACGTCTCCCTCATCCGCCGTACTGATGAAGCTATTCCTCCTGCTGTCTTGATCTTCCTCCTCTGCGCCGTTTAGGTGTTCATCGTAGTGCTGCTTCCACCTTTCAATCACCTCACGTTCGTCCGTCAAGATACCTCCATCCTTATCCCGGCACATTTCGGCTCGCGGCACAAAGCCTTTGCGGATGCATTTAGTTTCTTGTAGAACTTACGTGTTTCTTGAGAACGATACAACTGCTCCATCTCTTCGCACTCCAACTCTTCCAGGCGTCGCTTTTTATCCCGGAATAGATGGGTTTGCTGTCTTCGCTTCTGTTTGTATCGTTCAGTTTTGACAGGTGCCTGCTGCAGCATCATCGCCCGCGCTGCATTCTTCTTGTTCAAAAACCGTCTGACACTCCTCGTCGAACAACCGTTCCGTCGATTTGCTTCCACGAACCCAATGGCGCCTTCGCTGCGTTGTTAATGGCTGCTTTGAGACTATTCCAGCAGTCCTCAAGAGGGGCTTCGGTGAGCTCTTCCTCTTCCGGCAACGCTGCCTCAAGGCTTTGCGCGTAATCAGTTGCGACTTCGGGTTGCTTGAGTCGCTCCAGATTGTACCGGGGCGGGCGTCGGTACCGAATGTTGTTCACAACGGAGAGTCGTTGGCGCACTTTAACCGTCACAAGGTAGTGGTCCGAATCGATGTTTGCGCCGCGATAGGTTCTGACGTCGATAATGTCCGAGAAGTGCCTTCCATCAATCAAAACGTGGTCGATTTGTGATTCAGTCTGTTGGGGTGATCTCCAGGTGTACCGATACGGGAGGCTGTGTTGGAAGTAGGTACTACGTATGGCCATGTTTTTGGAGGCGGCGAAATCAATCAGTCTAAGGCCGTTTTCGTTCGTAAGCTGGTGAGCGCTGAACTTCCCTATAATCGGTCTAAATTCCTCCTCCTGGCCAACCTGAGCGTTGAGATCTCCGATAACGATTTTGACATCATGGCTTGGGCAGCTGTCGTATTCACCGTTCCAGCTGCGCGTAGAAAGCGTCCTTATCGTGCATCGTATACTTGCTAGGTGAGGGCTGGTGCACGTTGATTATGCTGATATGAGAAAGCGGCCTTTGATCCTCAATTTGCACATTCTGTTGTCGATTGGCCACCACCGCAATCACGCGCCTCTGCATTTCGCCCATCACGATAAGAAGCTGTGCCCCAGCTCATGTCTATTGCCCGCAGCTCTGGTAGATGGTATAGCCATCCCTATACGTATGTACCGTCGACCCTTTCCAGCAAACCTCCTGCAGCGCTACGATGTCGAACTTGTGGACCCTCAATAATTCGGAAAGAATGCGGGTACTTCCCAAGAAATTGAGAGACTTACAGTTCCATGATCCGAGTTTCCAATCGTTAGTCCGTTTTCGATGCCTGGGTCTATGCCGATTGTTCCGGTTCGAATTTACATTGTATGCTTCCTCTACTGATGGTTTTTACGGCTGGCTTGTAAGGCCTGCACCAACCCCCTGTCTCGCCGGAGGATCATCGTGCACAGCACTGTTTAGAGTCCCACGCTGGCACTAGGACGATGATCAGCCGCTCCTAACATGGAGAACAGACGCTGTTTTGAGCCGCCCCCTAACATGGAGAACAGACGCTCTGATAAGCTACACCCTCAGAAGAGAGGAGCCCCCCTTCCCTGTCAGCATACGACCAAGGTTCCACCAGGGTTGGTTACCCGATCTTCCCTACGGTTACTCGTATCCCAGGCGGCACCACGGGGAGGTAGGGATAGGAGTACTGGACAAAGGCTAAGGACCACAAATGGGGTCTATTTTATACCTGCAGGTACGCGAAGTACCAATGGTACGCATTGTCCAGTCATTTACCACCCGAAACAAATAGATATAAGAGGGGACGGACCTGGTGTAGTGGTTAGAACACACGCCTCTCACGCCGAGGACCTGGGATCGAATCCCATCCCCGAAATAGTCAAAAAAAAAAATTTCAGTGACGACTTCCTTCGGAAGGGAAGTAAAGCCGTTGGTCCCGAGATGAACTAGCCCAGGGCTAAAAATCTCGTTAATAAAGATAGAAAAAAAAAAGAGTCTTTTGTAATTAAAATTTAATTTACTTCCTTGGACATAAAGTATCATCTAAATGAATAATATGGCAACCCAGTAAACACAAACTCGTATACGATAGCGCATAAGAGTACAAATGTGGAGGCGATATACGTACATGCGCCATAAGGCTGCATGCAAGATGTACGTATATCGCCTCCACATTTGTACTCTTATATCCCATCATATACGATCGTGTGTTTACTGGGAAAGAAAGCTCTCAGTTAATAACTGTGGAAGTGCTCCTAACAACAATAACCTGAGAAGTATGATCTGTTCCAGTAGGGACGCGATGCCAAAAAAAAGAATATTGATACAATTTTTTTCTTAGGAAAAGTTAAAGACTTTTTGAAAACCAAAAAAAAACATGTTTATATGTTGTATAGTTGGGAAAACAAAATGAATTGTGTTGACATGACGATAGTGTTTGTCAGCTTAAAAATGTGAATAATCGTATTATACTTCGACGGATCTGTTTGCTAATGATATGACTGGTTCATTATTAATAACCGTTACTAACTGATTTTTGAAGGAACTCCCAAATTTACTATAATGTTCAATTTTCAGGCATTGATATCTCTAAATTATAGCCTTAATTAGTCAAAACATCTAAACATGATCAAATAATGCATATAGTTCTTCTTCTTAATCTAGCCTTGAAAGTCAGCATCATAATCAGAAATCGTACTCTAGTAATATACCGTTCCAGATACGATATATCTCCTACGGTGGACAAATTACTAGTATTTTAGCATTCGTTACTTCCAATAAGAATGTTTCCCAAAGAGCCAGGCAAATCCCAGTACAGAAGTATTCGGAAGTTTGAGATGAGTTATGTCAGGAAATTCAACCGTGAGGTAAATTTAGAAGATATTTTCAAAAAACGTTTCTCCTTATTTATATTGCTGAGCTCCTTTGACGTATATAAGAATATGAAATAAGTTGGTTTTTTATTCCGATTTAAAGCCGAAAGATAATAATTGTCATACAAATAAAAAATCTTTTTTTTGCCCCAACTACATTTACATGTAAAAAAACGTTTGTTTTCATGAAATATGTTTATAACTATTCACTGACAAAATTGTATAGGCCTTAAAATATGCGTCTCAATCGTCTAAAGATGAAGGAATGACAACTTTGATGAGATATCTAAAAATAAAAAATATAACACAAAAACCTATTTTTGAAGGGCCACCCTACATCAATAGCGAAAAATGCTCTAAAACGGTAAACTTTTGATCTAGGAAAAAACTTTTTATCAAATCAGCTTAAAATTCTCCGATCTTCAACTTTGTAGAACAAGCTATGTCAATATTCCTTGAAATAAAAAAGTTTTAATGGTTATCTTTTTTTACATAGGGCCACCCTAATTTTCGTTCCGATCAAAAAAATTGTTTTTATATTAGAAACAACCTTGTAGAACATCATTTTTACGTAAAATCGCAATTGAAGGCGTGAGTTCCATCTTTCCTCCTAAAACCCCTATCCGTCCCACTGTGCAGTGTGCGTTTGGTAATCCAGTGGTGAATCAATCATCACCTCAGAGTCTGTGTGAA
Source organism: Aedes aegypti (assembly GCF_002204515.2). Taxonomy (NCBI): domain Eukaryota; kingdom Metazoa; phylum Arthropoda; class Insecta; order Diptera; family Culicidae; genus Aedes; species Aedes aegypti. The sequence goes on along the minus strand of NW_018736343.1, from coordinate 53,323 downwards.
GTTCACAAGTTCGTCCTGAAATGAAGGGTCGATATCATCATTCCCTTGGAGCTCTTATATAATGACAAACATGACGTCCTGTCACATCATAAAAACCAACAAATTAATTAGCTTGTCAGTTATTGGGCCATACTTATGAATCCTACCACATCAGCGTTGTTAGCAATTTAAATTTTTGTTGATGATTCGGCCAAACGGCATTGGCCAAATGACCCTTTCGGCCAATTGGCATTCGACCAAACGACGTTCGGCCAAACTGTATTCGGCCAAACGGCATTTGGCCAAATGAACCGGACACCGTTTGAACTACGTGAAATAAGGCCAAATTACTTTGGGGAGTTGTTAGAGCTTGAAATTTTTAATTGATGTCCTACAGAGCGTTGAGAAGTACCTGATCAACATGAAATTAGGCCAAACTATTTCAGGGTGTTTTTACGGCTTGAAATTTACAATTGATATATTACAGGCGTTAAGATGCACCTGATCGACATAGGATTATGTCAAAATTTCCAGGGCGTTGATAGAGCTTGGAATTTCTATCAAATCACTCGGGCGTTGATTTAGCTTGGAATTTTTAATTATTGTCCTACAGAACGTTGAGATGCTCCTGATCTACGTAAGACAGAGTCAAATTACTCCAAGGCGCACAGTGGTACGAAATCAAAAAAAGTGGGACACGTATGTTTGTGCTGAAACTATTGGTTTTTAGCGTTTCGACATGTTCTACAAAGTTTCATCATTAATTGAGTACTTAATTTAGACACGAAAAAAAAATTCACTTGAAGTGATATACACTGAAAAAAAACAAACTGCGATGAGCCCCGCTTGACCCCGCAATTATTCGTACATATATTAAAAGGATAAAGGCTGAGGAACCGCATGATGATAAAATTAGCTGCTACTACTTGCAATTTTACAAGATATGCACACTTAAATTTGATGTGAAAAAATCTGAAAATCGTTCGTAGATCTTCAATATGAAGAGCTAGCGCTTAAGTGTCTTTGGCAAAAATGTATATTTTTACAGCACCTTAAACATTGTAGAACATTGTAAAAATGTAGAAATTCAAATTTAGAAGTTATGGAGAAAATGTGAGTTTTAAGGGGGTACCCATCATTTTGACCCCCTAACTTCGTCAGTGTAGGAGATAGAGCTTTTCCGTCTTCGACAAACTTTCATGAAATGATGTCGCCTACAATACTTCCTTAGACAGTTTTTAATTTTGACAATAAATAAAAATGTTAATTTTTTTTCTCAGTGTATATCACTTCAAGTGAAATTTTTTTCATTGTCTAAATTATGTACTCAATAAATGATGAAACTTTGTAGAACATGTCGAAACGCTAAAATCAATAGTTTTCAGCACAAACACACGTGTCCCACTTTTTTGATTTCGTCCCACTGTGAAGCGTTGATACAGCTTGGAATTTTCAATTGATGTCGTAGGTACGGGGCGTTAAGTTGCAGTTGATATTGAATATAAATACCAATAAGGCTGAAATTTTTGGCAATAGTAAAATTTTTAACGATTTTTGAACATCTCCTCTTTAAAAAACGGCATGTCGATTCCAAAAATATGTTATTTCATGCAAACGTCACTCTCCATATTACCTTTATTTTATTCCAATACACCATCTTAATTGGCCCATTATTTCTCAATTTTTTCAACTTTGTCCGGTAATGGGTACTGTCCGGTACAGAGGGATCTCCCCCTAATCGTTCGACATTGATTTAAATTAAAAATAAGTATATTTGGCAAGACTGTATTCTTATTTATTTGTGGATTCTTCAACGTATTCCATTGAAAGTAATAAGGCTTATTTTTCGTCAATGTCTAGTAGTTTCGAATATATTAATTGATAAATGTAAGCATAATTAGGGGTTTTGTCGAATTTGAAATCACGAGATGTTATTCCATGGTTCAAATCGGTGATGGTCGATTAAAAGTTTGTACTTTTTTGTGAACACTCGATATAGAATGGCCCTATTACATTATTTGCAAACGACCATTTCCCGCATCAGATTCTATTTATCGAACAAATAATGGAATACACTTCCTCCTGCAGAAGCTTCTGCTCCCCCTGAGGAAAATGCTGCCCCATTGGTGAGATGTCACAATGTCTCCGACAAACCATTCTTTCCAGCGTTCGATAGCAAATGTATCGGATTTTGCGGTCTCCCACTTCTGCCTCGTACCGTATTTGTCTCTCCACAACAGCTTAGAGCAAGAAACGGAAACTGCTAAGCTGCTGGTGCTCCAGTTTACTCAAGTATCCAAAGAAAAAGACATCATCTTAGGTCTTAAACTTAATAGAAATTTAATATCACTTTCAATTTAATGAAATTGTGTTAATGGGTTCCTCTGTTCGTTATGAGCCAGACGACTGACGTTTCAGAGGGTGTCCCATAATCATCGAGAAGGTGCAAGGGGGGAAACTTTACTCTAACTATAACTTAATACTGGCTTGCTGATAGTGATACTTGGTTGGCAGCAGCACATTCCAGTCCGGGGGAAAGCTTGGCTTGGTTCGACAAATCCCAGCCGCTTGGGTAACGATTGGTTAGGCAAAAAAGGAAAATGTCTCAAGAAAACGAAACCCATCGTCCTTCTGGCCATCGAGTGAGCATCTCCCATTTCTCCATCGTTCATTCCGGGCATCCGTTGTTGGCGTCGGTCGATAGGGTAAGGTGGGGTAAAAGTTCGACTTTAGTGGAATAATTGTCAAGCACACTGTAACAGTTTGAAAAGAAATGTATACCACACAGTGAGCCATTACTGCATTGGCTACAATTTTGCTGAACAATTATTTATTATTTTAAACAAAAATCGTTGCAATCTTCTATTGCCACAATAAATGCGTTATATATCTAGGTTAAGTTAAATTAAGCGTTTTTTTTAATGAACAGGTAAGCTAATTATTGCCTTTTTCCAAATCCGGCAAACATGATTCGGCATGAATATGGTTTTTTTGAATATATATTTTGTTTGTTTGTTTTGAAATCATCTAGAAATGTCATAAAGAATTAAATTTACACTCTTGTCCTACTAGAACTTTTGCCCCACTTTACTCTACCGATGGTCAAGAGAGCGAAAGAGGAGGGAAGGTTGAAATCCGAAAGGACATTGCAAGGCAAAACGATGATTATTATGAAGGGGTATATTTATCCAAAGTGCTCTGGAAAGGACATCGATGTGAAGTGAAGCTTGATGTGATCCCATTTATGGGGTAAATTGTCTCGAAGGCTCCCACAGAGAATGGCACAGTGGTTACAAAATGTACTTATAAACTGATTACTCTCACTATGCCAAGTGATTATACTGAAAGGGTTGAGGGTTTCTGTGATGGGTAAAGCAACTGTTGAAAACAAGAAAATAGAAACAATCCCACTCTGATAATGGGCTATTTGCATGTGGGGTGCTAGTTTTTGCAAGAAACTAAGAAATCCTTTTAAACAAAGTTTAGAACAGTGTGGTGACATGGTAAGCCTCATGATGAGTGTTCAGACTAACAATACATAACTGAATAGTTTTGAAATCGTACAGGATGAAGATGATGGTTAGTGTGATAATTATGCTTCTCAGACTTTTTGACTTACCTTTACAATCAGTTTGAAAAAAAATGTTCAAATTGGAACTATGGTTACCACATAACATCAAACACAGCTCCTCAATTGGTACAATGCATTTTTCACTGATGATAAAAACGTTTTGAACATCTTATGATGTCAAAAATGGTTGTCTCTTTACACACATTTCGGACTCCTCTGGTACCTTTTTGGTTGAAGCATTGAACATCTTCCTTGATGGGCGTCATCCCTCCTATGATGCACACGGCCTCTTTAGAAACCGATCGTTATGCGCTTGCTACTCTTGCTTGCCCGTTCTAAGCGCTTTTCACCAGATTGGAAGAACCATACCTATGGATAGCACCACGCGTGCCAGGAGCTTGCGTTTTCTGGCAATTACAGCTGTTAGATATCATCCTCGATAGCGCCACTTTAGCCGTAGATGCCCTTTTACAGGCATATTCAACGTGGCTTGTCATCGATCATTACTCCAAGATGCCTAAGGGATCGCTTGGACTCTATGGTACAATCACCTACCGAGATAAGCGCCCGTTGCTCGGACTTGCGGTTGTTGACCACCACCACCTCAGTCTTGTGAAAGGCCAGTCCTAGTTTCCTAGACTTCATTGATTCCTCAACTATGGACATAGAGTGCGCTGCTGTAAACTCTACTTCCTCCATCGATTCGCCATAGACCACTTGTGTGATGTCATCTACGAAGCCAACAATCTTTACACCTGTCGGAAGGGGCACGCGCTGTCTGAACAAGGAGATTATAAAAATCGAATGTACATCGGGGTTTTTCTCAGTTTAAATTAGTTCATTCATTTATTTAGTTAACAACTGAACAGATTACACTGAATCAACAGTTTCACGCCACAATACTCTATTCATGGCCGCATCTCTCCATCCTCGGTTGTGCCCCACGCTTGCCAAACCGATACGCACTTGATCCGTCCAGCTAGCTCGCTGCGCTCCACGTCTTCTTGTGCCAACCGGTCCGAAGCGAACACCACGCGTTGTGTAGCATACCAGACAGAAAGTACAACGGGTATCAGACAAATCTAGTGTCAGGTTTACATAGTTGGAAACTGATGCATTTATCGTGCATGCTGTCCAAACTGTGCGCCTAAAAATTTGGATTTGGCATTATTTGTTGAGAGCCTGTAAAGTTCTGGCTATTCACCATCGGAATTTGTTGATTTTGCTGATGTTGTTGCATTGCATTGGTAGTGCTAGAGCCGGCTGTTGGCTATGTTGATTTGTCGCTTGCATCCAGGTTGCATGAAATAAATAGTTGGTCGTCCTCTTTGACTGTAATGTCCTCTTGGATTTCCATGTCCTCGTGTATTCCATTCACTTCTCTGGTTTTGAAAACGTGGTTGGTTATTATGGTAGAAGGATTGATTGGAATTTTGCCAATTTCGTCCCAACCTGTTATGAGGGTTGCGATTCCCTCGTTGGTAATTAAAACTACCACTTCGTCCACGGCCTCTATTGTATTGATTCCTGTTGGCCATGAAAACCTGAGCTTGCATGGCATTTGCGTTTTTATGTTTATCTTCTTGAGCTTTTTGTACCGCGTCATTCTCTTGTAGTTTTTGGATAGCATCGTTCAGCCTGGTAAATGTTCCAGCGCGCAGTATTGTTTTAGTTTCTGAATTTTTCGTCCCAGCAATTAATGCGTCGACCCCGCACTTGGTGGCCATTTGTAACGCTACATCACCCGGTATTCTGTTTCGTATGTGGATGGACTTCAGCTCTTGTGTGAGCTTTTCCACTTCAGTACAGAAATCCTCTGTGGAAGACGTTTGTTTTGTATTTTTAAGTTTCGCTAAAACATTCTCAGCGGTGGTTTTTGATGAGCAATTTATCTTCAATGCATCAATTAACTGATCAAGATTTGCGTTTTCAGGTATTGATTGTCTAGCGGTTTCTGTAAGTCGCGTTTTGATAAATCTAAGAGTGGTGGCGTTTGCTGCGTCTTTGACAGCCTGTGAAGCAGCCGCGTTTTCGTTATTAACTATATCGACGAATAGTGCAACGGAATCTAGAAATGCGTCAAGATTCTTTGGGTTACCGTCATACATATTGATTAGTGTGGCACCAGTTTTAATGTTTACTTTTGTCATTTTTGATTTTATCTTTTTTAACAATTTATTAATAAAGAGAATTGCGTATGATAATGTGAACAGGCTTATTTTATGAATTGCAGCCCTTTCAAGTTTAGATAATATTAATATGTGTACGTTGCTATAAACTTGTCTAATAGCATTTGTTAAAAAAAAACAATTCTGATTCTTTGATCTCGGTTTCAATTATAGCTAATGCGTCCGTAACTTTACCATAAGTTAATTTTGCGTTAATTAATTTTTGCTCTAAAGTAATTTTTCGGTATTTTCTGTTCGGAGCTTTGTTAAGATTTCTCAGGATATTATTCAAATGATTGATACCTTCATTGATGATTATTCTATTTTCGTGTGTTTTCATATCAAATAAATTAGAATCAAAATATAATATAAAAATGTATTGGAAAAAAAAAATTTCCGTATGGAATGAACTCACTTCAATGCCGTTTACGTCACCGTATTGCGTTCCTCGCCATCTGTAGATTTTCCTTCCAGTCTCGCAGTTCCTCGCACAGCCAGTTGTACATGTATTTTAGCAGCAACACCATTAACATCGCACAAAACAGCAGCAAAGATGGACCGTTGATTTCACTGTCACTGCATCGCACTTGAAATGTCATTGCTCTTACTTGATTGCTGTTACGGAGGCAAGCGAAACTGCTCGCTTTATAGCTTCCTGGGTTCGCAGTCGTTCGAGCTTGATGATGATATGATAAATAACGTATAGAAACACAAGCACTAAAACTGCAGTTCCAATATACACCAGTTTCGTCGTTGCGTCAGCTGATCTTTCTAAGTGAGCTGTTTGTTGTACGTTAGTATTCACAATTTTGATAATTTCTTCCGGCACCCTTGGTGGGGCTAGTGTTGTGACTTCATTACCCATTTTACTTTTCTAGAACACTTTTAAAACACAAATCCAATTATTTGTCCACCAATTCTACACTGAATTGCATCATGATGAGTTTTTACTCCCATTCGCGTGAACACAATTAAACTACCGCCTATTGTTGGCAAAAATAATGTTGCCCACTGCAGAAGTTCGTTTCGTCGTGCATTAATTGTTCTTGATAACACAAACCATTTTGTACTTGACTTTATATTAATGGTTGCTTCATTTGTTCCATAGTCCAACACTTTAATATATAGCTCTTCTTCTAATTGTTCAAGGAGTTGTTTTACAGTCTTCTTTACTTTTATTCTCATATTTTGTTGATCACTTTCTTCACCAAATTTTCTTAGGATAGATTTCAGTTCACTTAATGTTGACATGATTTTTGTTTGTAGTCTTCTCATTTACTTTTTTTTGATAATATTTAACTTCATCACCAAAATATACATCTCCACTTTTTGTAATTTGTAATTTCGGGTAATTTCTTCGCCAATAGTTCACCAGCCAGTTGTAGCATCCGTTATTTTCACATTGCCCAATTCTGTGTTTTTCTGCACTTTCTACGCATTTTTTATAATCTTGGCGCGCTTGCGCATCAATTTCACTCCAAAACTGTTTGCTTTCTTCTGAGTTCATCTTTATTTTCGCCTTTTCACATTTTCAACCTTGAATACTTTTTACAGGTTCACTAGTCACGGTCGCCATTTAGGTTACTTATCACTTTTAGGTCACTCATCACTGGTACGCCGCGATCACTGGTACGCCGCGGTACAACGTGGTTTTGCGAACCTCGCTGTTCTTAATTGAATCGCGACGAACTTGACTTTACTTGCTAAACGATAGCCATCCTGACGTCTGTCAGTTGGGTCGCTTAAGGGTTCTTCAATTAGTGGTCGATGGCCAAATTTGGACACGTCCAATTGGGTCGAGCTAATGTATCAGAATCGTCACGTTTATTGCAGTTCAAAGGTTTTTATACATTTTCAAGGTCTGGAACAGTTTGCTAAAGTGTGTATGATAGAAAGAGTAATTTGTTGCATAGGTGAGACAACTGGATTGACAATGTGACCAAAAAGTTCATCTTTGCATGCTAAGCAATATCGGTTATTTGTCGCGATCACTTTGGCTTGGCTTGTTATTTGACTCCTCCGAGTTGCCCGCAACCAGCTCCGGACCTCACCGAGGGAGGTAAGGTGAGCCGATAGAACGATGCACCTCGGTGGTTAATGACTTCCATATGTGCCGTTTGTGATTGCATAATTGCCTGGTCATTGCTTTGGTGCTAGGATGGTTGGTGTGTGTTATTTTACAACATAGGTTTTATTTTGGGTTATGGATCCAACTGGTATGCTACAGTTGCTGTCCGGCACTCTTGCAACATTCCCCGCCCATCGTATACTTCCAAGTTTGGCCACCTTCTGGATTCTGGGTTCGCCGGAGAGTTGGGTGAGCTCGTGGTTCATCTTTCGCCGCCACACACTGCTTACCTGCACACCGCCAAAAATCGTCCTAAGCCCCAGACGTTCGAAAGCTTTAAGTGCTTACAGGTTCTTCTCGAGCATTGTCCACGTTTCATGCCCGTAGAGGACTACCGGCCTTATGAGCGTTTTGTACATTTGGTGCGGGTGTGAATCTTTTTTGACCGTAGCTTCTTGTGGAGGCCATAGTAGGCCCGACTTTCACTGATGATGCGCCTCCGTATTTCACGGCTAACGTCATTGTCAGCCGTCAGCAAGGATACAAGGTAGACGAACGTATCCCCGTCTATCGTAACACTTGCTACCTAGGCAAGCCCTGTCGCGCTCGACCCTAACAGCTAGTATGTACTTTGTCTTGGCCGCATTCAACACCAGTCCAACTTTTGCTGCCTCGCGTTCCAGGCGGATGTACAGGTATGCCACCTTTTCAAATGTTCGGCCGACAATGTCCATATCATCCGCGAAGCAAACAAGTTGACTGGATCTCGTAAAATTCGTACTACGGTTGTTAAGCCCAGCTTTCCGCCATAACATCTTCTAGCGCAATATTGAACAATATGAACGAAAGTCCTTGTCGTAGTCTCCGGCGGGATCCAAACGAAATGGAATGTTCGCCTGAAACCTTCACACAAGTTTACACACCTTGCTTCCATCGTCACTCATATCAGTCTTGTGAGCTTCCCGGGAAAGCTGTGCTCATCCATGATTTTCCATAGGAGTTCCTTTGAGAATTTTCATAAGAATCTCTCTAGGAATCTGTGGAAGAATTCTTAGAGAAGTCTCTGAAGCAGCCATTGGGAGAATTCCTTAAAATATCTGACACATTTTTTGGTGAAATTTTTGAAAGGAATTACTGCATTCTCTGGACGAGTTTTGGAAATATATCTGATCTATTGCCTCTTGAGAAATTCCTTTGAAAAACCTTGGAGAAATGCGTTTTTACTCTGATTATATATACTCAGAAGAACGTTCCAGGTGGTTTCTGAACAGTATACCAGGCTGAAACTTGAAGCAGATCGGTTTGGATTGAAGGTAAATACGTCAAAGACGAAATATCTGCTGGCAGGAGGAACCGAGCGCGATAGAGCTCGCATTGGCAGACACGTGATGGTCGACGGGGATGAATTCGAAGTGGTGGACGAATTTGTCTACCTCGGGTTATTGATAACGTCGGATAACAACTGCAGCAGAAAAATTCGAAGACGTATCATTGCCGGAAGACGTGCTTACAACAGACTCCACAAGACCTTGCGGTCTGGTAAACCTCACTTTCGTACTAAGTGTACCATGTACAAGACGCTGATAAGACCGGTAGTCCTCTACGGGCATGAGACGTGGACAATGCTCGAAGAGGACCTGCAAGCGCTAGGAGTTTTTGAACGACGTGTGCTTAGGACGATCTTCGGCGGAGTATGTGAGAACGGCGTATGGAGGAGAAGAATGAACCACGAGCTTGTGGAACTCTACGGTGAACCCAGTATCCAGAAAGTCGCCAAAGCTAGAAGGGTACGATGGGCGGGACACGTTGTGAGAATGCCGGACAACAATCCCGCAAAAATGGTGTTCACCTCGAATCCGGCCGCTACAAGACGAAAAGAAATGCAACGAGCTAGATGGTTTGACCAAGTGGAGCAGGATCTTGGAAGTGTGAGGCGATCGAGAAATTGGAGGTTAGCAGCCATGGACCGAGTTAAGGCTCCCCCAAATCTACGCGTCTTTTTACGGCGACAGCGACAAACAATTGTCGCGATTTCGTTGTTGTGTCACTGCAAGCACTCTTCTATAGAACCATCTTGACAGACACGACGCGAATCGCTGCGTAATTCCGTCGCTGTGGCTTAGACGCGCTCATCAAACAGTGCATGCAGCGAAATATCAGCGAAATCGCTGTCGCCGTAAAAAGTCGCTTAGATCTGGGGGAGCTTTTAGTTGGCGAAACATTGTGGCGCAGGTCATGTCTTGAAGGACGTAGAGCCAGCAAAAGTAAAGTAAGCGGTGCCGTGTTATTTTTGTTACCATGGAGACCAGTGAACTCGGCACCACTCAAACGTCAAATTAGTGAACTCGAGCATCGGTTGAGACTATGAATACACATCATAATACGAAAAAAACGCGCCTCTTCCGAAGTTGGATACTTGCAGACTTCGAGAAAATCTATTCTTGATTGATAATGAGCAATAATCGCCGTGTTCACTATCACAGATCGCCGCAAACATATTTTTGATTTGCTACACCATCAGGCAGGAGAGCTGATGTTGAATTAATGACAAATTTATTTGAAACTGCGGTGATCGATTTCTTTGGAACTGCTATACAATTGGACCAAAAATATGGATCACCGGTGAAAATGACCTAAAGCAGCCAAAATCCAGCTGAATTTCCAGAAACATAAATTAAATCACTCGCTGCATTTTCACTTCTGTTCACTGTGTTTTTTACTTGTACATAACAATTAAACTAAAACACAGTCTTAAGGTATAAATTAGCAGAATGAAACAGTTTTTTGACGGTACAGAAATATTTTCGCGTCCATTTTATATCACGGTACACTTCGATCTCCGCCAAATGAACAAATATTTGACTAGGCATAAACCATCCGACAAACATTGGTTTCAACTTTGATCAAATCTTTCCAATATCAAACATTTATTTGGCTTTGTTTCCATCTATCCAAATATTTGCCATTGTATACTGGTAGTTTTAGGTCCCTTGTGTTAGTAAGTGCAGATGATCTGGCGATACTGGAGTAGCAACCAGCTCAAAACCTCAAGCTTGCAATTTGAGAGTGAAACTGAAAGCTTTCATGATCTTACATCCAACATTCGGTTATATTACATGGTTTCCGGGAGGCGGCTACAAAGCAAAGCCATGCTGAAGGTGTCTGTGTTTGATTTCCGGTCGGTCCAGGATGTTTTTGCAATGGTTTTTTTTAATTTCCTGGGCATAAAGCATTATTGTACCTGCCAAACGATATACGCGAAAACGGCAACTTTAGCACAGAAAGCATTAAATTAATAACTGTGGAAGTACTCACAGAACACTATGTCAAGAATAAGAAGATGTTTCAAATAATTTAACATATTATTTAAGCGGATAAACGCAAAATTATATCTGCTTAGTAGCCGTTCAATAAATAATCCGATCAACCTATGAGCTAATGCATCAGCTAATAGAAGCATTAACCCCAGCATCAGTATCGCATCGCCCAGCCCATATACTGAGAATTATTATTCGAGTAATAAAATCCGAGTTTAACTGTTGCTCGAAATCAACGTTTAAATTTGAATCTCTCAACCTTCCCCGGGCTACGGTAGAAATCGTTTCCAAAGCTACACCTTGCTCTCTTGGTTGAATCCCAGCAAAAACCGACAAAAATCGAAACACGACAATTCATTGATCCTCAACTCGAACTCACTTGGGAGAACGATATAAAATAAATTACAAGCATTATTGTCGGTTCGCTTTAAACAATTCCTCCCAAAGTGCAAAGCTGTTGCTACCGTGCTCTGTGGAATCTTAAAAAAACTCAAGCCCCCAGGGCTCTTACCTCACCAAGCACTGAACCCTTGGTTTCAGCTTGTTTTGGCAGTCTCCCCCCTTATAATGGCACTGACAAAACAAAACGCACAACAGATAAAAATTAAATCGAAATATAATAACAACACCAAGCCAGTAATCGTATGGAGCACGACGAATCAGATTATAATTTATTGAATTTATTCCGGGCTAGGGATTTGGTTTACGGATGCGGTTCGATTGGTGTTGTGTTTGTGCACAACGATTTTCGAATGTGTGCCAAAGAGGGATTTGTGGACCAATATGTCGAACAAATTTCCAGCTTCCGGGAGGTCATCAGTCCCGGATTGATGGATTGGTCCCGTCGTCTGGCTTGGATGTTTTTTTTAATCTTTCGAAATTCCTCTATAGGTTGATGCAGAACAAAAAAAAACATTATAGAGGGTAGGCTTGCTTTGCTAAGTGCAGTTTTTGTTTGTACCCTTCAAAGTTGAGGTACATTTCAATTCCATCTATTTTGCTCTGTTTTCGTGTTTGCCACAAACAAATTAAAAAATGGTGAATTGGCAAATTTGGTTGAAAACTGTAAAAGTGCTAATAAGAGCGATTCGATTCGCAGAATAGTTTGAAAACTCCATCTTCCATATTTCTTCATGATGAAAACAGAGTTCTTTGAAATATAGGTAAAGCCAGGATTGCAGTAATCAGGAAAGGGGTGAGCTACCTTAAAATTTCAGCAACTTCTACTACCTTTTTTGCCTACAGTAACTTAAAATGCATCTGATAGGAATAAATTAGCTGATATTTGTGAAAATTTTAATTTATTCACAAAGTTTAACTATTAGTAGTTGGTTGTGTCGATAAAAATGTTTATAAAAACTTGTTTAGTAATGTTTTTACTTAAAAGTATGGAAAAAATTTGGATTCAAATGTCGAACACAGCTCAGGTCCTCACAAAGACCGCCAGCTAAGGGTTGCATACATGGTAGTGCAGCCTGGGCACTGTTGTCCTTCTGACATCAGCTGGATTGAGGAGGTACGTCTTGAGCGTCTGTTCACCAGTGAAGGAGGTGCGGCTCAAGCAGCATCTGTTTTGGTATCCAGCGGCTGAGCAAGAAATGCTGAATTGCGCACAGCTCAATCCAAGGTGATAGCTCTAGTGTAAGTTAGGACGTTAAACAGATCTGGCACGATGGCGCTCCGATGAGACAGGAGTATTGACGTAGGCCCAATAAGCCACCCGTAAAACACCTTACAGCGAATAACATAGGAGAACATACGACCAGGCAAAGATCCACGCGTTGAAATAAAGATTACGATTGGAAACTTGGAACATGGAACTGCAAGTCACTTGGTTTCGCAAATTGCAACAGGTTAATCTATGATGAACTACATCCCCGTAGCGATATCGTAGCACTTTCAGGAACTTTGTTGGTCTGGACAGATGGCGTGGAAAAACGGGCATCGAGCGGCTACCTTCTAACAAAGCAGTGACACTACAAATGAGCTAGGAACTGGTTCAATAGTATTGGTCAAGATGCGGCAACGCGTTATCGGGTGGCAGTCGATCAACGCAAGGATGTGCAAGATGAGGATAAAAGGCCGTTTCTTCAACTAGAGCATCATCAACGTACACTGCCCACACAAAGGGAGACCCGACGACGAGAAGGCGACGTTTCACACGCAGCTGGAGCAGATATATAACGGATGCTCGCCGCAGTGAAAATCGTTGTTGGCGATGATTTACTAACGCCACGACTCAACATCGAGCGGCTACGGGACCAGAAGTAGCCTAAGATTATGCGCAGCAGTTGGAAATGGCCCTACCAACGGAAGATCAACTTGGCGCCCCCACTCTTTAAGATGGCTGGGGGCGCATACGATCCGCCATATGTAGCACCGCAACAGCAGCACTATAGGTTCAAGGTCCCCGAATCAGAGACTGAAGCAATCCAAGTTGGTGTAAAATTTACAAATCAAATTGTTAATGGATAACGTTAGCCTAATGGATCCAAATAATAATTTAAATATTTTAAATTGGAGTGCTCGTTCTCTGAATGGTAAAGAGGACGAGCTGTTTAATTTTCTTACAGTTAATAACATGCATATAGCAGTTATTACCGAAACGTATTTAAAACCTGGATTTAAACTCAAAAGAGATCCTAACTTTTTTGTTTATCGTAATGATCGACTTGATGGTGCATGTGGGGGAGTTGCAATCATCATTCATAGGCGTATAAAACATCAACTGTTTTCGTCATTTGAAACTAAAGTTTTTGAAACTTTAGGTGTTTCTGTTGAAACACAGCTTCGTAAATATACTTTCATAGCTGTCTATTTGCCTTTTCAATGCTCTGGACAGCAAGTTAATTTGCTCAAAACTGACTTTCGAAAATTGACTCGCAATAAGTCAAAATTGTTTGTCATTGGTGACTTTAATGCCAAACATCGGTCATGGAATTTCCAAGAAGCGATTCTCAATCCTATCAGCTCCACTTTCAATTATTTTCGAGCCGACTGGAATATATATTAAACATTTATTGACTCTAATCTTGATGTTCTTATTCCCTTACAAACAAAACTTGATATTGACAATGCTCTTGAAACTTTAACAAATTCCATTGTTGAAGCCAGGAGCATTGCAATTCCAAAATTTGAATCCGTGATTATAGACGATGATCTTTAACTCTTGATCCGTCTTAAAAACGTGAGGAGAAGGCAATTTCAATGCACTCGTGATCCTGCTATGAAAATTATATGGCAGGATTTGCAGAAAGAAATCAGGAAACGTTTTGCTCAATTAAGAAACAAAAATTTTGAAAATAAGATTTCTCAATCGGACCCTGGCTATAAGCCCTTTTGGAAATTATCTAAAATTTTGAAAAAACCTCAGAAGCCAATACCGGCATTGAAAGAGGAAAACAAGTAACATTGATCAAACAACGTTCGGTTATATTGAAAACGTCGTTATTCACTTCAATCATACGCCCTGGAGCTGAAGCTTAAAATTATTTTAAATATATACACCTTGAACTACAGAATTCAACTTTGGTTAGGAAATATACCTAGGACATTCTGCATTCTCAATATTAATTCATTAATTTTACATGATCGAAGATATGAAAGTTTTGACAACGGAATCATTTTCGTAGATATCAAAGTTAATAACAATTACATTTTTGTGAGCAATAAATCTTCGGTAGTGTCGTCCTTAAACATAAGAATCATTCACATTCACGGAACGCGACGTGAGACAATAGGCTGTATTGATTTTGACAAATTTCGAAATCGAAAAGCCTCATAGTCACAAATGGTAGCAAATGGGCTCAATCGAAACCCTGCAAAATTTAAAAATTCTAAGAAATCGTTTAGCTACTCGGCAAGCGACTTGAAGTTTCGTATGGGAAAATGATTTATTCAGTATGGGGAAACGGACCCTTTCAAAAATATATAAAAAAGGTACTTTAAGGACGTACTAAAAATTCTCTCCCTAGCTGAAAATTTAGGGCATGAAACAGTGAACATTTCGTTAGAACACAACTTTCTAGTAGCTCTTTAAATAAACGAGTTATAAAATTTGGAATAACCGAAAATTTTATACGCATGATTTGTCATTTTATGTAGGAATGTGGGTGGCAAAGCCGTCTTGCGCATCACCGCCCGCTGGATGGAAGTGCCAAGTAGTTGTTCAAACTAGTTATACTTCAATGTTAACTATTCATGTGATTTTCACTAGATAAAAGAACGGTGTCTTCAGCAAAGTTGATACCTAGTTCAAGGACTACCCTTTGGTGAGCTAGTTTTTTAGGAATTCAACCACTAGGCGGCGCTAGTATGCATACAAAGTATGCACAAACTCTACTGATATACGCTGGTTTCAAGATCCTGATCATATAGAAAGACGATTTCTTCGGCAAGTTGGTTCAGGTTGAAAATTGCTATCAATCAAACATTTCGGAATCCAATATGGCGGTCTAGAAAACAAGAGGTTCCCCTGTTGTCTTATGCAGACGATCTTAAGATTTTTCTTGAAATCCACTCAATCGAGGATTGCGACCTTCTCCAACAACAACTCTCTAGTTTTGCAGATTGGTGTACTATCAATCGCATGATTGGTAATCCTGCGAAGTGCTCTGTGATCACTTTTTCCAGAGAGAGAAGTCCAATCCATTTCAGTTATCAGCTCATGGGTGCTGAAATCGAACGTGTCGACCACGTGAAGGATTTGGGAGTGGTCTTAGACACGACCTTAACTTTTAATCAACATGTGTCTTACATGGTTGGTAAGGCGTCACGTGTTCTAGGATGCATTTTTAGGATAGCTAAAAACTTTACTAATGTGTATTGTCTTAAATCACTGTACTGTTCCTTGTCACGTTCTATTCTAGAATACTGCTCGGAGGTTTGGAGTCCAAACTACTCCAATGGAGTCGAGCGTATTGAGTCTGTACAACGGCGATTCTTACGCTTCGCCCTCCGTAGGCTACCGTGGAATGACCCTTTCCGCCTCCCCAGATACGAGAACCGTTGCCGATTGATCGATCTTGAACCCTTGCACGTTAGACGCAATACTGCCAGAGCTTTATTTATCGCTGACTCTCTTCAAGGTCGACTTGATTGCCCCACTATTTTGGAGCAAATCAACATAAACGTTGCACCCCGTCCACTGCGTAACAACCTCATGCTCCGCTTACCTTTGAGACGAACCAATTATAGCATGCACGGAGCTATTAATGGTCTGTAAAGAACATTTAATCGGATAGCCTCAGAATTTGACTTTGACACTCCCCGACGCACCCTCCGCCGACGCTTTTCAAGTTTTTTTTTTGCAAACGCCGCTGGTGATAGTTGAATGTTTTGTGTAGTATTGACTTGTGTTCACTTTAAGTTTAATTTTGACCTTTTGTTAGTATTAAGACTAGAATTAAGTTGACATCATTGGGCTGTTGATTGCCTGTTGATGTATTAAAGAATAAATAATAACTAATAAATAAGTCAAAAGCCTAGAAAACAAAGTGACGACTTCCGCTCCATGAAAATGGAAAGCGTCAATATAAAAAGAGGGTGTCGCGCGCTTTTACATAGATGCTTCTCGCACTGTCATCGGACGGCGAGACAATGATAGAAGCTTTCTTCAAATTCTCCTTCATTTTTCCGTCGCAACGGCTTGTGACGGAATTGTAAACTAGACAATTTTTACTTCATTATCTTATATGATTGTTATTTATATCACTAGGATCATGAAAGGACATCAACTTTACTTATCAAACACACTTGATTCCCGAAATTCTCCAAAATGAGATGGACATTTTAAAAGCAAAATATCTTTACAATTGCTCTCATTAGAGCCCTGTCATTGCGACCTGACGGAATGAGCGCATGAAATATAGCTCCGCCTAGTGACAGTGAGAAGACTGGTTTGGTCAGTGTCGTAATCCGGTCATGATTCTTATCAGCCCTGATCCTGATCATTAAGAAGGAAGATTTCTTCGACAAGTTTGTTCAGGTTGAAAATTGCTGTCAATTAAACATTTTGAAACCCAAGATGGCAGTCTTAAAAACAAGATGGCGACTTTCGATTTATAAAAATCATTGTATCTCAAGTTCATGATCATTTAGAAGGACGATTTCTTCGACAAGTTTGTTCAGGTTGAAAATTGCTATCAATTGTTCATTTTGAAATCCAAGATGGCGACCAAGAAAACAAGATGGCGCCTTCCTGTTAATGAAATTCATTGTAGTTCAAGTTCCTGATCATTTAGAAGCATGTTTTTCTCTAGAAGTTTGTCCAGATTGATAATTGCTTGAATCCAAGATGGCAGCCTAGAAATCAAGATGACGACTTCCGGTTCATGAAATTCATTGAATCTTATGTTCCTGGTCATTTAGAAGCATGATTTTTCCTACAAGTATGTTCAGGTTGAAAATTGCTGACAAATGAACATTTTAAAATCCAAGATGTCGGCCTAGAAAATAAGATGGCGACTTCCACTCCCTGAAAAACGTTGGAAATCTGTGCATAATGGGTATTTTCGGAAAGGGTTCTTTAAGTAGGTGTTGAAAATCGATGTGTCACGTACTCGTAATGCTTTCAACCAAATGTTGTATAAATATTGAATGATTGGCGCAATTACAGAAGGATATCCAGAACTGATTGCGTCTTTGGCAAAGTTATTCAGTAGCTCTTACCTTTGTTAATAACTTTGAAGAAGACACTATTTCTCTAAGTGATAAGTTTCATGCTCACTAACACTGTTATATAAAATTTCACGATTCGAAAATATCCTCAAAACAAAACGTGGTTTCTTTTCGCAGTTTCAATTTCAATATAGGACGATTTCCTGAGTAAATTCGTTTCATTCAGGAATTCAACAAATGCTTGGCGAAAACCTTTTGGGTTTTATTACAGATTTTTGTCAAATTCATCGCAAGATTCATTGTAAACTGTTGATGAAACCTTGGAATGATTTTTTGTAAATGTTTTGGCAGAAGGTTTGGATTGTATCAAAGTCAAACTCATAAGGATGGGCATGAAAGGCCGGCCATTTATCTTCACTGGCTGTTAAGCACAATCTGGGTAAAAGAACAGCCAAGGGGAAATGGAAGAAAGAGGTTATCAGCCCTATCTACAAGAAGTTGGAATGTGAAAACTTAGCAATCAACTTTCTAAATGCCGCCTTAAAAGTGTTTTCCTAGATCATTTTCCGTCGTCCGTAATTGCTTTTATATTATTTTTGTTATAGCTATAGCGGTTGCGACTCAAAGGAGGTAAAGAGAGACTATAGAAGGTTTTTGCCAATGATGGAAATGAATAGATGGATAGACGTTGCAAGGCAGCGACAAGATTGACATTTTATCAGTTACTAGTTAGTCGGCTTCGTACATTACATTAACAACAGTATAGAATAATACTGTACGCAAATCCTGATTGTTTTTTTTTTCTGATTGCCGTCAGAGTTGCTAAAAAAATCATTCTATACTATTTTAATCTTTTGAGTGGCTTTGGCTAACATTTTCTATTTAATGGATGAACTGGTAATAAGTTCCTAAATATTATACAAAAAGAAAGATCGTCCTAAGCACCCGACGTTCGAAGACTCCAAGTGCTTGCAGGTCCTCCTCGAGCATCGTCCACGTTTCATGCCCGTAGAGGACTACCGGCCTTATGAGCATTTTGTACATTGTACATTTGGTGCGGGCGTGAATCTTTTGACGTAGAAGTACGTCTCTCTTCTATATACAGGAGTGAAATTGGAATTTCAAAACCAAGAGCGTTACGTTGGCATGAAATATTTTAAACGTTTATAACTTTTCGCTGGCTTAACAAAATTTCTTGATTAGCATCTCAATCGAAAGCCAAGACATCAAAGCTTCATGTCGTTTACTTACTGAATCCCACATACCTGTCCAAATAGTTTAATAACTGTTTTAAAAGAGAACGTTGATTTCAAGCAAATCTATAAATAGGGGTGACTAGAGAAAATTTGACGTCATTTGCTTTTCACTCTCCGATTGGCTCGCATCTCAGCAGGCGACAGATCGGCTTGTTCTGACCGGGCGTGCTTCTCAGGCACAGACATCGATAGTGAAGGACGCCCCCGTTTGTCTTGCTTCGCTCAAATCAAACTGTCGAGCGAGCGAGAGAAGATGCCGTCCGCTGCCACCGCCTAGTAGAAGAAGAAGAGAAGCAGTCCACAGGAGAAATTGCGGTCGAACTGTGAACACGGTCGGGCGAGTCTTTCTCGCTTTGTGGTTCACCGTTTGGTTGCGTTCACCCAGCCATCGTCATCGCCGCCGCAAATTTCATCGGCCGAGGAGCTGTTGACCCGCGCTTCAAAATTTCGACTCGTGATGAAATCATCATTGGTGGTCAAGAAGCAATCCCGTTAGGAGCAAATACCAGAAGCCCCCTGAGTTTTGTTGGTCCGAGCAGTGTTATTTATCCGTAACAACATCGAAGCTAACAAAGCCATCGGTTCTTTTCAGAGCCATCAAATTTGTGGAAAAGAGTTAAAAGAGAAATATTTCCGACTTTATTTATAACTTCTAGTATTCCTAAATCAATTTCACGGCCTCATACAAAATTTCATTTGTCGTGAATAATTTATGACTCAACCATTTGGGATTGCACTCGCGGACGCTGCTGCAGTGCCGTCGGGTGAGTGCTCAACATTTCACAACGATTGCAAAATAGAGTGGCTTTTCCAACAGCGCCTTTTATGTTCCATATTTTATGGGAACACTTTGATTAGGAAAATTATCCCATGTGACAAAATTGCGACATATTTAGAATGCTTTTGAAAAGACATTCTCATTGAACAGTTGTAATAATTTTGGCACCCATGGATCAGGAATTTACCGTTATAATAAAGAAAACTATTAATTATCAATAGCTCGTATGGAATATTTAGGGAATGCCAATCATTCCAACAATTCATGTTCGACCAATTTCTCACGCATTAGTATTCTCCGCAATTTTCAAGTAATTCCAAGCAAAACACATTATTGGCACATACCCATTTCCCAGATTGGTCGATCAGAAAGCGAAGAGCACAAAAGGGAGGAGCATCATCTGCTATTACAATGTTATAAAACATGCTGCCTTCGTTGGATTCAGTTTCATTCCATTTCCGCTTTCGAGCTGGTAAGAGCTCCTCCGAACTTGCTTAGCGAGAAGTACCTCGCTGCTAGGAGCCTGCTGAGCTGTTAATCCAGAATCTGGTTTGTGAAATCGCTCAAGAATTCAAGATTGAGCTACGTTTCCAGATTTCAACTAAATCCCTGTGTACGCTACTCTGTTGCTGTTGTGTACCCATGAAATATTAAGCTTGTTTGTCGAATAAACAGAGAACTTATTCACATCTTCTTATTCTTCTTCTTCTTGGCATTAACGTCCTCACTGGGACAGAGCCTGCTTCTCAGCTTAGTGTTCTTATGACACTTCCACAGTTATTAACTGAGAACTTTCGTTGCCAAAGTTTCCATTTTTGCATTCGTATATCGTGTGGCAGGTACGATTATCTATGCCCAGGGAAGTCAAGAAAATTTCCATTACGAAAAGATCCTGGACCGACCGGGAATCGAACCCAGACACCTTCAGCATGGCTTTGCTTTGTAGCCGCGGACTCTAACCACTCGGCTAAGGAAGGCCCCAACTTATTTGCATGCATTTGCAACTTTTTCGATTTTCCATACAAAATGACCAACTTTGGTAAGTTAGATCTCAGTTATTTATGGAAATATTTTCGAATGAAACATTCACAGAACATCAGATGTAACTCGAATTTTAACAAATATTTTTGAAAATTTTTCCAATCACAAGTTTATAAGTAATAACGGTTTGACTAAACTGTAATTTTCGACGAAAAATTCAAAACTTTTTATCTTAAAATCTGATAGCCTTACACAAAAACTGTCTTCAGCAAACTTATTCATCTCGTCAAAATCTACAACTTTTCTGAAGATACCATGAAGCTATTCCTTCAATATGTTTAGTTATGTCAATCATAAAAAATCGTCAAAAAAATCACTTTAGTCAAACCGTTATTGCTATTCAACGTGTGATTGGAAAAATCACTCAAAAACATATGTTAAAATTTAAGTTATGTCTGATATTTTGTTAAAATTTCATTCAAATCTGTCCATAAATAACTGAGATATAGTTTATCAAAGTTGGTCATTTTGCATGAAAAATCAAAAGAGTTTCAGTTTTTATTTCTCAGTGAAGAATCACACCATCAACGAAAATAGCGCGAAAGCAATAACCAATCGCGTGCGAGTAGCGAACGGAGTGACGAAACAACCAAGCGAGAACCCCACCACTCGCCATCGGTGAACGGATCTCGAGCAAATAAAACCACTGGTTGTTCTGCTCCCAGCTCATTCACAAATCGAACGGCATGACGAACGGATCAAGCAGCGGAGCAGCAAAGAAGAGTGCGTGAAAGCCACAGCAGTGTGCGAGTAGCGAACGGAACCAGAGAGCGAAAGCAACAACTGAAAATCATTCAGTGGACGGATTAGTAGTCAGCGCCAACCGGCGACCTGTTGGAAAGTAACGCCAGCAAAATATACACCATCCGCCTCTCCTTACCATTCATATTCTTGTACTTGATGAATTGAATGAAATGGTTTGGTTTGGCGATGGAGCAAAGAGTTATTAAGGATGATTTTACTTAACAAAGAGTTGTTGATAAATATTCCAATCAATAAGAGTTGTTTTGAAAAAGTTCCCTTTTATCAGAAATTTCTGCTTCACCAAAGAGTTGTTAATGAAATTCCTGCAGCAAAGGGTCTAGTTTCTCCCCACGAATATTTCCAGCCAGGACCAGTCATGGAGGACAATCCATCCCGAGCATCACGGCCCCCGCTTCCAAAATTCTCGAGTACGGAAATTGGAAAATTAATGCATAATGCTCATCTTGTACATCCCTTGCCAAGACATCAATTTCATATAGCCTATTTCTCAGATTAACACAATAGACTAACATGTAGAAAAATTTCAGATCAATAGTTGCTTATTACAATTGGTCAGGAAACAGTTTATTGAACAGTATTTAAAATCTGTCGCAATTTTAATACATTTTCCAATCTAATACTCGAGAATTTAGGAAGTGTTCCCCCATTATATGATAAATCAACGATTCTGTTAGAAATACCATACAATGCTGAGTAGCATGATGTTATTACGGTCCGACGGCGCTGCAGTGGTAAATTCTCAAATTCATGTAATTATGTGGGGTAAATTATGTGAACCAAATTGTAGTATACCGCGATATTTAGATCATTATAGATAAATCAGTAAATATCATCCAATAAACACTTTTATGAACGTATGTTGGCCCTGAAAAGGGCCGATTGAGCTTGGATGCTGTGACCACGAGTTTACCACGAGGCGAAATCTAGAAGCGCGGATCGGTCAACCTAGAAATCTTGAGCGATTTCACAGACCAGATGCTGGATTGGCAGCTTGAAGAATAACAGCTCAGCAGATTTCTAGCAGCGAGGTTCTTCTCGCTGAGCAAGTTCAGAGGAGCTCTTACCAGCTCGAAAGCGGAATTAGAATGAAACTGAATCCGACGAAGGAAGCATGTTTTATAACCTCAGAATAGCAGATGATGCTCCTCCCTTTTGTGCTCTTCGCTGATCAACCAATCTGGGAAATGGGTATGTGCCAATAATGTGTTGGGCTTAGAATTACTTGAAAATTGCGGAGAAAGCTAATGCGTGAGAAATTGGTCGAACATGAATTGCTGGAAGGGTTGACATTAACTAAATATTCAATACGAGATAATGATAATCAATAGTTTTCTTTATTATGACGGTAAATTTCTGATCCATGGGTGCCAAAATTATTATAATTGTTCAATGAGAATGTCTTTTCAAAAGCATTCTTAAGGTGATACAGTTTGGAATCAACTTCTAAGATTGCACTAAAACTTCAAAGCCACAAATCTCGCGAAGAAAGCATCCCACAACAGTGCACTTTTTATTTTGGCTTTGTGCACTAGCAAAAAGCTTAAAATAAGAAGATCAGGAACTTTTGCCAACTATTTCTCCAGTTTTGCGCCTTTGAAAACGTGAGTAGGGGAACAAGACGGCCATTGTGTCGGCCATCTTTGAATTTCGAGATGTTTCACCTTAATATGTCGCAATTTTGTTACATGGGATAATTTTGCTAATCAAAGTGTTCCCACAAAATATGGAACATCAAAGACGCTGTTGGAAATGCCACTCTATTTTACAATTGTTGTGAAATGTTGAGCACTCACCCCGACGGCACCGCAGCAGGGGTTTTTTTTTATTATCGTACAAATTGGGCCGAAGGGTCTCAGATTTTCATGAAACTTTTTCCACAGGCAGGGCTCATGGATATATGAATAAAAAAAAATTGAGAAAAATTCAGGGTCGCCTATTTTTCCGGAAAACTCAGGTGGAAATTTTCTGTTTTCCCTTGACACTACTTACTTTGAAAAATCATAACTCAAGAACGAAGCATCGTAGAAACAAAGTTTTTAGATGAAAATTTAAGCAAATTTTCTCAAAAATCCAAAAAAAATATGAACTGGAAAAAGTTTTCCCCTAAATTTTCCACCGTTGGGAAAATTCGTACAGAAAAGCCGGAAAAATTATGCCCGAACCCGTGGAAAATTTTCAAAAAAATATTTTCGAGAAGGTAATTTTATAAGCTTTAATCACTGAAATTTTTGGAATGCACTTTTTTTTCGTTTTTGAGTTATGGCCAATTTTGTGAAAAATGTCCAGATGTATAAGACTTTTCTTTGAAAAATCATAACTCAAGAACGAAACATTGTAGAAACAATGTTTTTATATGAAAATTTTAGCAAATTTTCTCAAAAATCCAAAAAAAATGTGAACTGGGATAAGTTTTCCACAAAATTTTCCACCTTTGGGAAAATTCGTACAGAAAAGCCGGAAAAACTATGCCCGAACTCGTGGAAAATTTTCAAAAAAATATTTTCGAGAAGGTAATTTTATAAGTTTTAATCACTGAAATTTTTGGAATGCACTTTTTTTTCATTTTTGAGTTATGGCCAATTTTGTGAAAAATGTCCAGATGTGCCATATAAGACTTTTCTTTGAAAAATCATAACTCAAGAACAAAACATTGTAGAAACAAAGTTTTTATATGAAAATTTAAGCAAATTTTCTCAGAAATCAAAAAAAAAAAGAACTGGAAAAAGTTTTCCACAAAATTTTCCATCGTTAGGGAAATTCATAAAGAAAAGCTGGAAAATCTATGCCCAAACTCGCGGAAAATTTTTATTAAAATATTTTTGAGAAGGAAACTTTATAAACTTCAATTCTAGTAACTTTTAGGATGTACTTTTTTTTGTTCCTGAGTTATGGTCAATTTTGTAAAAAATGCAAAGATTTGCCATATGCGTTTAAAAATCATGACTCAAGACTCATCATGACTTGTCGAACCGGTAATGGAGCACTTGACGCAAATTTTCATCTTTTCCGTAATCCACCGAACTCCATTCGAATGAAGCTTACTGATGAGGCCTTGGCTGATCGATCGTAGATTTGTCCTTACTGATTTGTGGCCGTCCAGTCCGAAGGGGTTACAGCATAAAGAATTGTATTCGTAATATTGAACTTTTCCATTTCAACAGCTTCGGGAAAACTTTTTTCACTTTCCAAAAATTAATAACGAGGAATATACAGCTGATAGACAACACTTGCACTTTCTCACTGCTCTTTGTTAGTTTTTGGTAAACTTATGATTCTCAAGCCATTTCAACGCTTTAAACTTGAATTGGTAAATACCTATTTGTCATATTGTCTATCCATTTATTTAACTGTCAATTTTGTAGTTATCTAACAGGAAAAAATTGCCTACATTCTGATTGAAGAAATCTTTGTTTCTATGTAGTTTCGTTCTTAAGAAATTTTGTTTATGAACTTATAAATTTGTAAATATATGGTTCAAACAACTCATCCTAGCAATATTTGATCATGTTTTAGGAACGAAAAATGAGCGTATTGAAAAATATTGTAGGATTGGATCTTATTGATCGCTCTTTTCAAATATATTTTGTTTGAAAGCTGGAATAGCTAATAGGGTTTTCATTATTTGTTTTCATAAACAGTGAAAAATGTCCTGGGAAACTGATTCCATTTCAAAAATTTCATATTTTTGAGATAATTTAAATCCGGTTCGACAAGTCATGATGAGTCTTGAGCCATGATTTTTAAACGAAAAGGCATGTATGGCAAATCTTTGCATTTTTTACAAAATTGACCATAGATCAGGAACTAAAGAAAAGTACATCCTAAAAGTTACCAGAATTGAAGTTTATAAAGTTTCCTTCTTAAAAATATTTTATTAAAAAATTTCCGCGAGTTCGGGCATAGATTTTCCAGCATTTCTTTATGAATTTCCCCAACGGTGGAAAATTTTGTGGAAAATTTTTTCCAGTTCATATTTTTTTTGGCCTTCTGAGAAAATTTGCATAAATTTTCATATAAAAACTTTGTTTCTACAATGTTTCGTTCTTGAGTTATGATTTTTCAAAGAAAAGTCTTATATGACACATCTGGACATTTTTCACAAAATTGGCCATAACTCAAAAACGAAAAAAAAGTGCATTCCAAAAATTTCAGTGATTAAAGCTTATAAAATTACCTTCTCGAAAATATTTTTTTGAAAATTTTCCACGAGTTCGGGCATAGTTTTTCTGGCTTTTCTTTACATATTTTCCCAACGGTGGAAAATTTTGTGGAAAACTTTTTCCAGTTCATATTTTTTTTGGATTTTTGAGAAAATTTGCTTAAATTTTCATCTAAAAACTTTGTTTCTACGATGCTTCGTTCTTGAGTTATGATTTTTCAAAGTAAGTAGTGTCAAGGGAAAACAAAAAATTTCCACCTGAGTTTTCCGGAAAAATAGGCGACCCTGAATTTTTCTCAATTTTTTTTTATTCATATATCCATGAGCCCTGCCTGTGGAAAAAGTTTCATGAAAATCTGAGACCCTTCGGCCCAAACCCGTACGGTAATAAAAAAAATCCCCAGCAGCGCCCGAGAATACAGCCACAAATTGTTGAGTCATAAATTATTTATGACAAATGAAATTTTGTATGAAGCCGTGAAATTGATTTAGGAATATTAGAAGTTATGAATAAAGTCGGATATATTTCTCTTTTAACTCTTTTCCACAAATTTGATGGCCTTGAAAAGGGCCGATGGCTTTGTTAGCTTTGATGCTCTTACAGATAAATAACACTGCGGGATGTTATCAGTTGATTGCCATGGTCAAACGGGGAATCCTCAACTCAAATGTATAAATTGGAGCAAGTTATTTGCTTAAACGACGAACCGAAAGTTTCGTGACGTGGATGGCGCACAACAGTAACAGGTAGTGGATCACCGGGCTTAAGTCAAAATCTGATGATGGCGGCGATGACGATGGCTGGGTGAACGCAAACAAGCGGTGAACCACAAAGCGAGAATGACTTGCCCGACCGTGTTCACAGTTCGACCGCAAATTCTCCTGTGGACTGCTTCCTCTTCTTCTTCTTCTTCTTCTTGGCGGCGGCAGCGGTGATGACTTTGGCTTCGGACGGCATCTTCTCTCGCTCGCTCGACAGTTTGATTTGAGCGAAGCAAGACAAACGGGGAGGTCCCTCGCTATCGATGTCTGTGCCTGAGAAGCACGCCCGGTCAGACCAAGCCTGCTGAGATGCGATCGAAGCGGAGAATTGAAAGCAACAAAAGTCTGGATGACTATGACAAAAGTCTGGATCAGCAATTGGTATATGTTGGTTTGTCGCGGGTTACTTCACTGCAAGGACTATTTTTGACAAACTCTACCAATTCTCCTCAGTTCCATCACGCCAAAGGCAGCAATTCCAAGGGTTGACTTGAGGAATGAGCTGCAGCGCTTAGGCAATCATCGATTAGTGACGCTTTGAGACGTGAAATACTGGATCATAGTGGGCCAACCTGCATATTGATGAGTATCAATGTACAGAGCCTAAATGCTGATGCAATGGATATTGCTACAGACCAAAGCACTGGACCGATTCAATCGATTATCACAATCGAAGCACCCGAGCCATCAAACATCTAATCTACTGGAGGAGTTTGGCGAACTACAGCTGGAGTCAGAAACCGATCACCCAACCAAGCAACACAAGGAAGCAACGACCAAACAAACAAATTCAATCATCTGGCATTATTCCTGGAACACCATACACTGGTTCTCGAAACCACAGAACGACAAATGGTTCTTTTCAGGACTACCAAAATGAGTCCAAAAAGAATTAACTTCTGAAAACTTCATCCGATCAATAACAACACAAAACTAGTACACTTACAAATTCATAAACATGACAAATCAAATTATTAATCATCGTAGTTCTACGTCAACCCCGCGGTAATGTAATAGACATTACCCACCCCAATTTTTTTTTTTTGACCGCAGCTTCTTCTGGAGGCCATAGTAGGCCCGACTTCCACTGATGATGCGCCTCCGTATTTCACGGCTAACGTTATTGTCAGCCGTCAGCAAGGATCCAAGGTAGACGAACTCATTGAGCACGTATCCCCGTCTATCGTAACACTGTTACCTAGGCGAGCCCTGTCGCGCTCGGCCCCACCAGCTAGCATGTACTTTGTCTTGGCCGCATTTACCACCAGTCCAACCTCTGCTGCCTCGCGTTTCAAGCGGGTGTACAGGTCTGCCACCTTTTCAAATGTTCGGCCGACAACGTCCATATCATCCGCGAAGCAAACAAATTGTCTGGATCTCGTAAACATCGTACCCCGGCTGTTGAGCCCGGCTCTCCGCATAACACCTTCTAGCGCAATATTGAACAACAGGCACGAAAGTCCATAACCTTGTCGTAGTCCCCGGCGAGATCCAAACGAACTGGAATGTTCGCCTGAACCTTCATATAATTTTGCACACCTTCCATCGTTGCTCTCATCAGTCTCATAAGCTTTCCGGGAAAGCTGTTCTCGTCCATGATTTTCCAGAGCTCCACGCGGTCGATACTATCGTATGCCGCCATGAAATCGATGAAAAGGTGATGCGTTGGGACCGGTATTCACGACATTTTTGGAGGATTTGCCGTACAGTAAAGAACTGGTGTGTCGTCGATCGGCCGTCAACAAAGCTGGCTTGATAACTTCCCACGAACTCGCTTACTATAGGTGACAGACGACGGAAGATGATCTAGGATAATACTTTGTAGGCCGCATTTAGAATGGTGATGGCTCGAAAGTTTAGAATATGTACGTGAAATAAATATTTCAGGAATATCTTATAGAATTTGCAAACCATTTTTCATATAAACTCCAGTAGTTCTCAAACAATTCTCCATAAAAAAACTGATACAATTTTCTTATCTTTCCGCAATTATATTTTGATACTGATACATTGAAGCTCTCGATTCCATTCGCAATTTTTAAAAGAGTTGTCCAAATATGTTAAAGAAGTATTCTCTACCGTTTTTTATGCGTAATGTTATTCTATGACTAAAGGGCGCCATGAAGCCACGCTGTGGCTTTATAAAGTCCGTGTTGAATTGAATAGAAGTAGAAATAAATTGCTATGGTGATTGTAACCACGTTCAATTTATATCATCAGCTGCTACCCTGTTACCATACTGACCTACACTCAGGTGTTTCGTTCCGATCTAGGTTAAGCGTACCCTCAAATTGCACGTCAATCCTTGTTGCACCATTATCGTAAAGACACCCTCGGAATCGATAATTTACCCATCTCACAAATTGTACTAGAGGTTCATAAAATTCCGGAACAACCGTCATTCGAGTGGTAAAGCTCTGGGTACCAAGTTTCGAAACGAGAGCATCCAGTTCGCTCATCAATATAGCAGTGACACTCGATCACGATGGGGTCGCTTGACGTCAATGTCGCCGTGCTTGGTTCACGGGCCCAGCAACGGCCTGGGACAGATTGCGATTTAATAATACAGTATCAATCTTGTTTCCCGAAAGGTTGTAAACTGTGACAACATCCCCCTTTTGTAGTACACACTAGTCACCGATGCACTATGGTCCCAATCAACAATTTAGAGTAAACAACGTTTTCTCTGTTATACATAGATAATTTGAACGTATAATGTCTTCGTCAAAATTTGGATTCAAATTATTTATCAAAATTTTTCGTTTACGTGAATTTGTGGTTCCGTTCCTCAACAATCTGTTAGAAAATGTCAATACGAGCAACTTTGCTGCACACATTATTGACCAAATCCTTCATAAGAGTTCAATAAATGATCCAGAATCCACGTTTTAGCAGCTCCGTTATTTTGATCAATAACGGCGCCGGCTTAGTCAATACAGTCAATTGGGTTCGGGAAGGATTGTAAGTGCATAGTGATTGATGCTGTTAGAGACCGAGAATACCTCTGCTTCTACACAATCACTACGGCATGGGACTAAGAAAGTGCAAAACTCAATTATAAGCAACTTTTCTGAAAACATCAACTGAGAAAAATCATTTTTCTCGCTACATTGTCGTTTCGGACCATTGTGCAATGTCGACTGGGGCGCTGGAAAATGTTGTATCCCAAGTGACACGAATGGAACGGATTCTTTTCCGGAACCCCCAACCATGTCGTAGGGAGAATGGGTGCTGCCGCTCCACACGCGGTATAGTGTATGCAATAACCATGTTTTAGAAATGAGTTGAATTTTCTCCCGACGATGGAAACCACCCAGCGCAGCACCAGCATCCGTCCTGATTCCTGTTGGTTGCCGTTTCGGATCCCCGCGAGTCACAGTCCAAGTAATTCCCAATGAATAATGAACTTTGTGTACGTGTGTTTACGTGCGCTGCAACCGGGATGCAACAGTTCCTGCCTTTTCCGTGTGGGGCAGCTGCTGCACTTAGTGGATTCCCTGAATGGTTGGTTGGCTGGAGAACGTGAAGCCAGAACAGCAGCAGTCACCCACCGTGATGGGACGTGGCGGTTGGCCCTGGTGGAATGTATCCTAACGGTCGGTGTAAGGGTACGTGGTGCTCAGCGGGAATACTTTCAACTTGTCAAGTTTGATGGTCTAGTTATTTCGTATGATTCATCGCTTTCTGGATGATTCGCTGTGGAATCGACAGACTAAATTTGTTGGCACCAAAAAACATCGATCCTATATGGATAATTACAAGGATTGATCATCATCTAATTGCTTTTTGATTACTGTAACCTAAGATAGAGTAGGGAGTCAAATCCTATTCTTGGCACTTTTGATAAACTTCAACAGGGTTGTTTCAAGCCATTGGGCCCATATTTAGTCATGATAGTTGTAGCGTTGGGCGATTTTGAATCGATGTTCCGAAAATCGATTTTTGCTTTCCGATTAATCGATTTTTTGAATCGATGTTTGGAGCACCTAGAATCGGGTGAATCGATTCTCTTCATTCGATTTTTTCATTCGATTCATTTTGATGGAATCGTTAAACATTTCTTAATGAGTTTGTGGAAAAAAACGCATATTTAGAACTAATCTTGAAGTAGTAAATCTGTTCAATTGATTTTCGAAACTGGTGTGATAGAAAGATGTTGAAATCGAATGCAAATGCATTTGGTCTCATTTAAAGCTTCATAAATGCTAATTTTCATCCGATTCGAATCGATTCGAAAACATCGATTCAAAGGATTCGATTAAATCGGTGAATCGATTCAGCAGCTCAAATTTGAATCGATTCAGTAACATCGATGTTCTGGGCAAATTTGCCCAACGCTAGATAGTTGAGGGCTTTTCTTAGGCCCCAAGCACAATGTGAACGGCAACGCGGTACAACGGCAAAACGGCATGCCCATTTTGATCCACACATTACTTATCAATCCCATGTTGACTAAACCCTTTTCAACATTGACTTGACAAGTAGAGTGTAACTCAAGATGGGCTTGCCGTTTTGCCGTTGTACCGCGCTGCCGCTCACATTGTGCTTGGGCCTTTAGTCTAGTGGTAACGTCTGCGTCTACAAATCAAAGATGATATGCTACTGGTTTCTAGGTTCGATTTCCACTTGACCTTAAGGCGTCAAAGAGCGAGGGCTATATCCTTCCAGCTTGCGCTATTGAACGCATTCTTTACATTCAGTGTGACAACCGCGCAGTAACGGATGCTGTTATTTTTATGCTCAAATGTCACTTCAGCTGTCTACACGACCGACTGGATTGTATCCATAGTAGATTTACCTTTTCTTGAATCAAAACCTGTCGTTAGACAGGCCGTCCGCACCTTCCGTATACTAGTCTAGCCTGTTGAGGATCCACCTCTCCAACATCTTTCGCGTCGTATCCTATAGAATAGATCAGGGTTTCTCAACGGGTGGTCCGCGGGCCCCTAGGGGGCCGTGAAGACTTCTCAGGGGGTCCGCGAAGCCGTTTTTGTAATAAGTGTTATTTTTGTATTGATAAATAAATGTGAGGAATTTCTTACCTCGCTTGTTTTGCAAGAGTTCATAGTTAGTGAAGTTTTTTTTTCAAAATTTGAAAAAGTACTAATTTTGTTTATATACAACCACCGAGATAATAATTATAATGAAATTCTGTCCATATGAGGTTACAAGCCTAACTTTCAGAGCAAGCCGGACAACAAAATTAACATCTATCCTAGCAATATGCATAAAAACTCCTGTCATTTTTTAGGGTTAATCCTTGGCATACTTTGCAAGTTTCTTGGTGAGACCATCTTAAAGTATCTGGAGAGTTCCTTAGAGAATTATTCACGGGATTGGAATGTATTCACTGTTTTCACTCCTACCATTGGCGAAATTTTCTCGTATCCTTCAGCAGGTCGAATCCTAACACATTTTCGAAAAAAATATTTACGAATACTTCGCGGATTCTGTTGCAACTTTTGTTTTATCCGAAGAAGCACACTGCACAGACTGAACATAACAACACAGAACAACCAGTGGACCAGTGAAGAATTTTTCGATTGACGAAAAGTTTCCTTCGACTGGGGCGGGAATCGAACCTATGCTCCAACTGACGCCTCAACTAACTGATTTATTGTAGGATTTTGTAAGATCCTTTAGAAACATTATCGAATTCTTGGAAAGATGTTTGATATACTCCTGGCAAGACTTTTAGTGGACTCTGAATGGTCTTGGAAGAGTTCTTTAATTATCTGTGGTGGATTGGAAAGAAAATTATCGTTTGTGTCTGTCATGGATATCTGTTGATTTTTGAAAAGAATGTTTCGTCCAGGGTTGATCAGGCCCTACGTTGTGTCAGTGTTGTTCAGACTCATTTCCCCGAAAATAACATTTTCCGAACTACGAAGCCACGAACTACTACAACCATGCTCTATCCTTCTAAGATAGAAAAGCAGATGGTTAAGCTTGAGAACTGCACACAAAATCGATCAATTTTGATCCCAGAGAGCCACAATTCAAGTTTCGGTGAAATGAAATGAGTGAGTGAGTGAGTGCGAATCATTTCACCGAAACTTGAATTGCGGCCCACCGAGATCGAAACTGTCGGATCCCATGTGCAACACTCAATCCCAACCACCTCCTCCTCCATCTCAGGAATACAATGCACAGTTATAACAGTTCATGGCTTCACAATTCGAATTTCGGGGAAATGAGTCTGGTCAACACTGCGTTGTGTTATTTATGTGGTACCGGAGGGGTAGACGAAATAACGAACAAACGAATTACTCTAACGATAATTTATTGCCCACCACCGAGAGGCAGTGCTCCTGCTCGGTGGGGGAACGTAACTGACAAGTATGTCGTGGAAATTCAAAGACCCTTGAAGCCTTGCTTCAGTATGAAAGTAGTGCGAATCATCAAAAACGCGAAGTAGCAATCAAATGTCAGCAATTCTAGAAACAGACACTCGCGGATTTGAAGAACTCATCGACCGACAACGCCTTTTCATCGAATGGGAGTGATGCAGGATTATCGAAACTACTGATGTATTGCGGTTTTCTAACTGCTCCGAGTACGGCCATAAAGCTATTTCTTGCACAAAAACTGCTTGCTGTCCCAAATGTACCGGTGATCACCAGGTCAGCGAGTGTCAAAGTGATTTCGCAAAATGCATTAATTGTCATCTAACAAACACAACCCGCACCTCCCCCTGCGATAAGCTGCTCGACGTATCTCACTCGTCCTGGAGTCTAGACTGTCCCATCTGTGCGAAACACCTAAATTCTGCACGACAAAGGATATACTTCTCGGCATAGCAATTAGACGAATCTGCTCAGCTGTACAAATCCCGTCTCAACCCTTTTTCGATGGATGCTACGAATTCCCTCCAGCGTGAAAACCTGGCTGGGCTAGGTAACTATAAGAATAGTATATGTCTTGTGGAGGCTAGGAAGGATTCTTAACTTGTAGTCAGCAATCTCCAACTATTTCAGTCGTCCTTGATCTCATTGCCAGCGTTGGCCCCGGAAGGTGTTGGCCAGCCCAACGTACTGCTGCTACCCGGATACTATCCGACGGCGATGGATTTGATGTGTGATGCCCAACCTAACGAGCTAGGTGGCCCAGGTGATGCCATGAGCAGTATATGTCCTTCCGAAGCATCAAGAGATAGGTACTGCACCAGCCATAAGAGGATCCCAACATTTTCAGAACCGAACGTGTTACTCAAGCGAGGGGGAAAACAACAATAACTTCAGCATTTATTACCAGAATGTCAGAGGTTTACGGACGAAGATTGACAATTTTTATATTATGACGCAAAACGGAGTCTATGACGTAATTGTTCTAATGGAAACCTGACTGAATAACGAAATCAACTCTACTCAGTTTTTTTGGCAGTGAATACACGGTATATAGGAAAGATCGTGATCCAAACATTTCCGGAAAATTACGAGGAGGCGGAGTTTTAGTAGCTGTTATGAGAGGTCTTAGGTCATCCTGCAATTACGTAGGAATTGATGACGACCTTGAACACATTTTCGTCAACTGGGTGGTGGGGTGCGTAATGTGTGTGTAGGTGTCGTATACATCCCGCCTGACCAATCTAGAAATACTGACGTCATCGAACGACATATCAGGTCTATCTCGTCGGTATCTTATTCACTCAAATTGCATGATTTGCACCTTCTTTTCAGGGATTTCAATCTACCGGATGTGAGCTGGAACTTTGCGTCAACGGGATACGCCTATCCTGAAGCTTCAGAATCCATCTCTTCCAGTCTGAATTTCCTTGACGGCATGTCATTGCTCAATATGAAACAGCTCTATGTTACAAGGAACTGCTTAAATCGGATACTCGATTTGTTTTTCGTTAACGTTGAAGCCTTGCCGATGAGGGTACACATCCAACACGAAGCACTAGTTCCAGTTGGCTCAATGCATCCTCCTCTGCTAACATCCTTGCAATGCACCGCTCCAATTAAGTCAGAGTCCTCGATGGGCCAATAATCATCTGCGACATCTCAAGCGCAAGCGCTCCAAGGCATTCAGAAAATTTTCTTCCAATTGGTGTGCTGTTGATAAGAAAAGATTCATTGAAGCCAGCCGAAAATACAAAATATATAGTCGTGAATTGTACATCAGATATGTGAACCGCACACAGAGTGATTTAAAGAACCACCCTAAACTTTTCTGGTCATTTGTTAATGAGAAAAGGAAAGAAACTGGGTTATCATCCACCATGTTCCTTGGCGATGAATTTACGGAAACTACTATGGACATTAGAGTGATGCAAATTTTGAAATTTAGGCTCCCCTATGCTTAAACAATTTTTGTTATGGTAAATAGCATCCTCCCAAAGTTTGAAGTGATTCGGAAGAAATTTGACTGTGCACACGCCATTTGAAGTTTATATGTAGATTACTATGGAAAACGCCAACCTTTTGTGTTCAGTCCTCTATCTCGTCGTCATAGTATTTTATGGCAAAGTAAACACACTCTTCTCATATGAAATCTTCTCAGCTACAATTTTGCCGAAGACCACATTTCGATTGGACGTCAGGATAAAATGCTATTCATAGGGTAAGTGTTCCCTTTGTTGTGGGTGATCCTATAGTTGCGGTAGTGCCGTTTACGATTCTACCCCATTACCCCGAATCCCATTACCCCGAATGCTATTAACACGAACGCCATTTCCCAAAACCCCGAACGACCCATCATCCCGAATAACATTACCCCGAATTCGAATATCGTGGAGAAATGTCATCAATATCATTATGTCATGATAATTGTATATTCGGGGAAATTGCATTCGGGGTAATGGAATTCGGGGTGATGGTACATTCGGGGTAATGGAATTCTGGGTGATGGCAATCGGGGAAATGGCATTCGGGGTAATGGGGTAGAATCGCCGTTTACATTGATTTTATGACATTAGTCACAGAACCGACACTGCCAATCGACGTATTGGCTTGTTAATACACGGAATAGTTGAAAAGAGCGTTCAAATTGCTTCAAAACTGATGATATATCACTAAAATTGCTTAAACTTTTTTTACCTATACCAATGCAATAGTTGCGGTAAAGTGTTCCTATAGTGGAGGATCCCATAAGAAAACAACGGATACCGCAACACAAATTAAAAATATACCGCAACTAAAGGAACAGTGTACCAATAGTGGAGGTATTATTTTTCACTGACATGCCGTGGATTACTGCGATGAAATCATTTTTCTCATTAAGTCAATGACCATTACTTCCCGTTTAATATTAACGTGTACATTAATTGCGTTTCTTGAATTTAGGCGGTTAAATTAAGTTCAATCGTGCTTAGTACCTCCACTATTAGTACATCTACCCTAATCATAAAATGGGTTTACATTTTGCATGCTTAACCAACTGCTCGGCAGGCAACAGTGGTGCTCTTGGCGGGTAGAATAGATCAAAGTAATCCAGGCTACTATGTTCTACAGCAGAATTTTCAAAATTTGCATCAAGGGGAGTCTGTAGCCTTGAGGTTACGCTTTCGCTTCATAAGCGGAAGGTCATGGGTTTGATTCCCAGCCCCTCCACAAAAAAAACCCGTCCAGCTACCAGAAGATGCCTCACGGAGGACCGTGCTTTGGGGAGCACATCCATCCTCCGTCAGTATCAGATGGTGACTGAGACAAATCGCAGGCAGCTAGCCTCACTAACAGCAGAGCTCTCTCCTACCTGCTCGGTGTGAGAGTAAAAGAGTACGAGAGAGTGATGTAGATGTAAATATAGATAAGTTAAAAATAGATCTGTATCGGCAAAGAAGCTACAGATCAACTGATTCCGGCACAGTAGTGGCCACGAGCACAGAGTGCCTTAAAAAAAAATTGCATCAGTCTAATGGACACATGTAATCTGTTCGCAACGCACTTTTCCAGTGCTTTTGATGATGGAACGACAACAGCTCAACAGATCGAAAATGTTCTACTCGATGTACCAACTGATATCATCAACATTAATATCGATAGGTTCGACGAAGCAGATATCTTCAGCTCATGGTCCAGACGGAATCCCGTCAATTATGTTTAAAAAATGCGCAGATACTCTAAGTGATCCTCTTAAAACATTATTCAATTTATCGATTGCACAGTCAGTGTTTCCAACAGATTGGAAAAGGTCGATTATGTTTCCTGCCTTCAAAAAGGGACATAAGCGCAACGTTACTAACTACCGTAGGGTAACATCGCTAAGTGCGGGATCAAAATTGTTTGAGATCCTTGTAAATTGTAGCGGTCCTGCCGACCGAAAGAAGCATTCCCCTCCCCGTATTGAATAATTCGAAAGATCAATGATCACCATTGATCTAAGAAAGAACCCTTTTATTTTTTCGATGATGTTCCACGCAAGTTAGTGGATTTCATCAGATGTGGGTTTTCACTAGGTTAACCAGAAACAAGCGATGTAAGCAGAAGCCAAGAACCTTACTGCTTGTTGCTCGTTAACGTGCTCCAATGCCGGAGAATGTTTTTGTTTTAATTTTTGTTTGTGTGTCACCCGACAGCGCTGACTGAACGCCCCAACAAGGTCTCGGTCACATGGCTGTACTAACTGAGCCAGAGCAACGCTCGTTTTGGCTTTTCTCTTTTCTCTTTTTATTTTCAGATTGGGAGATTGAGTTCCCCGCGGGAGCGCGATAAAACGCCCCGATCGCTGGCGGCGAGGGCGCAGTTCTGACGATTCGTTACAGGAGGTGTCCGGGTGTGTACGACGCGCGCTGTTCTGACGGTCTGTTCCAGGAGGTGTGGCGTTCGTTTCGACATTTTCGTTCAAAGTTCAGTGGGCATTTTCTGCCAAATTGACGAGCGGGTCAATTCGGGTCGAGAGTGTTTGATAGTGATATAAGGTGGATAAAGTATAGGTGGATAAAGTATATTTCGGGAAATTGGTGGAACCACCCACATACGCGATCAGAATCGAGGGAAAAGTGAAAGTGTCTCCATCGATTCCTTAAGAACGATTCTAAGGGCGGAAAGCTAGTGAATTGTGACGACTTTTTAATAATAAATAAAATTGTGAGAAGAAAAGGATTGATCAATATTCCGAAAAAAAACAGTGACCTAGCCGGGGGGGGGCGCTACAAAATGATCGTATTTTCCGAGCAGTTAAGTCGTATATTTTGCAAGATCAGCATGGATTTTTTGCCGGACGTTCAACCACTACGAATTTGCTACAGTTTTCGTCATTCTGCATTAACACAATAGAAAAAGGTTTCTAAATCGACACTTTTCACCTGATTTAAAATCAGCTTTTGGTAAAGTGAACCACGATATCTTGTTGGTAAAATTAGAGCGACTAGGCATGGCTCGC
The DNA here is from genome assembly GCF_002204515.2 of Aedes aegypti. Lineage (NCBI taxonomy): Eukaryota > Metazoa > Arthropoda > Insecta > Diptera > Culicidae > Aedes > Aedes aegypti. The sequence goes on along the minus strand of NW_018736343.1, from coordinate 15,516 downwards.
AGACTCGTGGATTGGCTAAGATCTTACTTAGCCAATTACCAGCGAAGATTCCGTTAATTTTGTCGATAACGAAACCCTCGTATGAGTGTTCGACTTCTGCTTGGATTGCCGTCGTCTCTGCTGTGTCTGCTACCTAATTGCCGTTATCGAGATGAGCCCGATACGGTTCTGTAATGATTATAATGTCACACTTTTTTCCGTTGTCGACTGCCTTTGCCTTCTGCGATTTGGGGCATTCGAAGCCACCCATATCGTAAGGGCGCTATCATCTGCCGCTTTACACAGCATGCACCTAGGTGTCTTCAGACAGTCCCTGCCACCGTGACCTTTTTCACCATATTTCCTGCAGTATTCGGACCTGACCGGGCCTTTGCAGTTTATTGCCCGGTGGCCGAAATCTATGCATCTGTAGCATCTTTCCACCGAATTTGTCTTCCGAAGGATCAGTTTCAGTGGACAGACCGACTATCCCACCTTGACTTTACAAGCCTCGACGAGTTTTTTTTGGCTACTGCGACTGGTAATTGGATCGTCGGTATTTGCATACCCCGCTTTTCTCACCCGAATGGACTGCGGTGCTTTTTCCAGGTTGCATTGGGCCAACATTGCACCCTTCACGTCGTCTTCTGTTGTAATCTCGTCTAGTTCTCTACATTCGATCACTGCCTCCTGGGATACGGCTCTCACACTTGCCTCGTTGCCCAGCGACATATCGACAAGCTCCCGGCAGGCCGAACTCTTGTTCGACGGATAGTTCAAAGAGCATAACTCCTTTTTAGGTGCGCCTGGTTCTCACCACGTTTTCACCCAGCTCCCTCAGTTCTGGATCCTCCATCACTCACCTGAGAATCACAGCGTAGGTTGTCTTGTCATTTGCCTAAATGACAAGAGCATCGCCATCGAACCTCTCACGAGATGAACGTCGCTTTTTTCCTCGATTCTTTTATTTTCCTTTTCTGCCCCTTACGTGCTGCATTCTTCTCCTTCTGCTTTCAGGGTGTCTACTCATTTACGGAAATAAAATTCCATGAGATTTCCAGGTTTAAAAAAATAATTCCAGGTTGAAGAAATCTCTCAAAATATAAAAATAGTAAATTTTAGATGACTAAAACTCTTTTTCAAATGAAAGGTATCTTTGAAAAATAAATGTATCTACACAAAAAAATTCAAAGTTTTTTTCACTTCAATAAAAAACAATTTTCTGTTTTGTGCTTCGTGTAAACATAGGAAAAATTCAAAAAAAAAATGGTGATTTTTTTTTAAATTGCCACGGATATAAAGAATGTTTATCAAATGATCTGAAAGTGCCTTAAATCGTCAAAGTCAGATATGAAAAAATAGTCTATTCGATCTTAAGAAAAAAAATATCCTTTCCCTTAAAATGGGATTTCTGGAGCGCATTTTTGGGGAAATCAGAGCTGGTAGTATGTCCGTATTAGAACTAAGAACTTTGTAGACCTCTTCCTTGACAAAAAAACGAGGAGGAAGCACGAGATGAGCGTTTGATTCCTAAGTTGAACAGACATTTCTAAATACAATTCTGAAGCCCTTTCGGAATTTCTTATGACATTACGATAAGTAAAACAGCTCGATTTACTATAGATTTTTTTCACATATTACTACGCAGATCTCTTCCAGAGTTTGTCTTGAGATTTGTCACGAAGTTTCTAAGTAATTTTTCCATGAATTTCGTTTTATATACCTTCAATAATTCAGTCTGGATAATCACATCTAAAATTATCCATCCAAAAGTTATTCCATTGATTTTCTTTTAGAGCATCTTCAAGAATTCAAAATTCCTTCAGGAATACCCCGAACTTTTTTTTTAATTTCTCAAAGTAGTTTTTAAATATTCTTTCATCCAGCGAAATATTAAGGATTTTTTTTAGATTGTTTTGGAAAAAAATAAAAATTAAATGAGTTTGATTTCTAAAGCAAATCCTAGAGTAACCTTAGATGAATCTCGTGTGAGTTCTACGTACGTCTTCGAGGATCTCTTTGATAAAATTTTTCCTAAAATATTAAAAAAAATAAACAAAAATCTTTAAATAATGTCCTACAAGACGATTTTAAGATATTACTTGGAGAAATTCGGACCGTATCCCTGAAACTTGACTAATGTTTTGAAGAATCGAAGGAAATTTGGTTAATTTTATTTGAAACTTTTTTAGAGAATTGTTTGAGCCCCTGCAACAATATTTCGATGATATGCTGGAGACATTACAAAAGAAGTTTCTGGAGGAACCTGATGAGGAATCCTATGCCAAATTTATCGAGGAATTATCGAGGATTGTTTATAACACATATCATTTAATAATTCCTGAAGGATTTTTGAGAGTAATTGTGGATGAATATGTGAAAAATCCTTATCAAAATGCCTGGAATAAATGACACAATCGGCTTAGGAATTATGGTAGGATTTTGTGGAAAAAAGTCGAAACGATTTTTACCAAAATCTCTGTTTATCATTTGTGGAAGCGTTGGCGTGCTTTAAGATTTTTGGACCCAATTATGAAGAAATTCCTCAAAGCAGCCAATGAAAAATCGCTGGTAGCATCTCTGGAGTAATTTCTGAAGGTATTAAAGAAGAAACCACTCGAGAAACGACTAGAATTGACGGAACATTCATCGCGAGCTCTAAGAAAAATATAATTAAGAACTTGTGGAAAATTCGCCAAAAAGTTTTTATAGATTTCTTTTGAGACTTTAGAATTTTGGATCAGAATTCACTGCAAGCAGATTGAAAGAATGACTTGAGAGATAATTTTTATTGAAATAGAGACTTTAAGGACCATAAAATGGAGACTTGCATTAAAACAGTGATCAAGACTTTCAAATAAAATTTGCTTACTTGAGAAATGTACTATGTATCGTGCCTGTTGTAATTTTTGCTCATTTCCAACAAAGTTTATTATTTGTATATAATAGGCGAAAAAACATTTCTGTTAAATTTTTTAAATGTTTTTAACTTATCAACTGCTCATGAACGCCTCCTTATTGGAGCTGTACTTGCCTTTACCAATTTGCCATCTTAAGATTCCTGGTCGAAACATGTTTTACGCTGATTAAATAAAAATCTTTGAAAGGACTGAACATGTCAATTAGCGTTTTAAATAATAGCGGCGCAGCCGAAAATTTTTTGATTGAGGAGATTTTGTGTCACAAAACCGACATATTCTTCCATCTATTAATGTTTCTAAATAACTTCCCTGAGTGTAGCCAAAGTTCCCTGAGTGTAGCCAAAATTCCATGTTTTAAGGTTTTTTCCAGGTTGAATAAAATTCAATGATTATTCCAGGCTTTCCAGGTTTTTCCGGGTAGTGACACCCTAGCTTTTCACGGTGCGCCATTCGAAACCGTTATTCTGCTCGCTAACACACTACTCACCGAGGTTGGTGACGAGTTTCGAACGTACACGAACTACGAAGGCCTGCCTTGGTTTTATCAGGACGGAATAACTGTGGAAGTGCTCAGTGAACACATAACCGAGAAGAAGGCTCTGTCACAGTATGAACGTAATGCCAAGAATTTTCTGCTATGACATACATAGTGCGCTGGCCCAGAAGAGCCAGATTTATGTATCTTTATTTTGGAGAGCATTGATAACCCTCAAAAGTTTCTGTGAAAATCTTTTCTTCCATTTGACAAAAGTGCTCCAAAATATTGATCAACAGCGATGGAAGATATTTTTTCATCGGATGCAACCTAGCCTGATGTGTCGAAGGTAATTAATTTTAATCCAGCTTGTCGGATAAAAACTGAATGTGAATGCTCTACCACAAGTGCCAATGCATGGTCGTTCATAGGGTTACCATATTCCAGTGTTTGGATTTTGATCCGAATAAGCCGATCGAACCAAATTCGGAGAGTGTAACAGTTCGTGACACATCGTAATCGGAGACTCCTTTGAATATTGCTATTCACTCTCTCGTTTTGCTCGTGACAAGAGAGCGTTCAAAAGCAGCAACTCTCACAGACTACAACGGTATCGAGACATTCGGGTGAATTATGTTTGCATAAAATTGGTTGAAACTTTCATATTTTATTGCAATGCAATTTTGAACAACTTGATTCTAATCTATTGGATCATCGAATCCCTTTGGTTGCAAGCATAGCACATAATAAAATATTCGCCTCTGTTTTTTATCAGAATGAGAATCTGACTGTCATTTTTCCTTTTGTGGCTCGTTATTTTCTACGAACGATAAATATCTCGTGGGTTGTGTGAATGCAGGCGGATAAATGGGATGAAAGTATGGCTAGTGTGTCAATGATCGCTGAATTTTCAAAAGCCTGCCATATTAATTATAGCCGAAAATTTGCCTTCGTTACTTCAATCGGTTCCTGGCAACTTCTCTACAACTTTAGATGTGAACCACGCACTTCAAGTCCTATTGCATCTGCGGAATCGGACTACACAGCAAAAAATAAATTAATATCAACAGACATAAGTTTTAACTATGTATGAATAACCAGACGTAAGTGAGTTTGATCCAATTCATTCAATATCAATTAAATTAATGTCAATAAAAGACATGACTCGAAAAAAACGAGACACACAAAAATGATCACCAAAAATTCATTTTTGATCGGATACTTCTTAAATTTTCAGGAATTTAATAACAATATTTTAGCAATGTTTTGGCATAATTTATTTATTGAATTTCCTCACCCAAGCTGAATGATCGTACATTTCTTTTAACACTGCTCATGGGATCTTGGGCGAGGCTTTGCCCATCTTTCTTACACAATTTCTCCCGGTTTTTCTTCAAAGCCTCATCGGTTTTGAATGTTTATCCACTTTTATCCAACTTCTTCTCCAATATCGTCCAAAACTTTTTGATTGGACGAAGTTCGGATGTATTTTGCGGGTTCGCCTTCTTCGTGACCACATAAACGCCCTTCGCTCTGTACCAATCCATTACAGGCTTGGCGTAATGGCACGAAGTGAGATCCGGCCAGAACAGCGTGGGACCACGGTGAGAGCCGAAGAAGGGCAACAAGCGCTTCTGCAACCATTCTTCTCGATAAATCTGCCCGTTTATGGCGCCGGTTGAAACTAACGGCTTGCTATACCGTCTGCACTCGCAGATCGCCTGCCAAAACAACTACTTCTTCGCGAATTTCTCCATCTTTCTCTTCCGGAGCTTTTCCGGAACCTCCATGCGGGACGTACCGACAAAAAACTCGAGGCCGGGGATTTGTATGGTGTCCGCCTTGATGTTTGTCTCGTCGTTCATGACGAGATAGCCTGGCTCGACCAGCCACTCACAGTACCGCTTCCACGCACGCAATTTGGTCACCATGTTTTGCTTGTCAGTCCGGTTTGGCGCATTCCTGACCATAAAAACACGTAGCCCAGCCCGCTTCATGGTCTGCTGGACGACACGATGGAATGGTGGATTTCAAGCCTTTTGCCGATCCATCTGTGCGACTGACCAGGATTATTGATCACCGCGCAACTCTTCTTGTTTCGAATGCATCTGAAAATTATTTGACAGATCGCCATTGCGATAAAATTTTACACACATAAACATAACACTCTAAACTAGTATAACCCAAAATTTAATTAATTTTTACCCACAGTTACACCCAAAACAAGGTGTATTTTTTCCGTGTTCAATATTTAGTAATTTTAATATAAGGAATTGCTCTTATAAGTCCACTTGTGTTCATTTTATAGTATTATCCGGAAGATGTAATTAACTGCTTCGAGATTTGTTTATTCATTGCAGTCGCAATACTGTCGAAAAGTAAAAAAGCCATGGTAACCCTAGCTCGAACATATTTTAGCATAGCATAGACTGACTGTACATGTCAATGGTTTCTACTCCGTGATTGATCCGAACCGGTAAGAATTGCACTTCGATCCAAATGAATAAGGGATGGGATTTTCCGCATATTCTCGAAGTGCAATTTTAGCAGCTCTCATATTATTAATCAATAACGGCGCCGGCCAAGTCCTTACAGTCAGTTGGGAAGGGTAAGGAACGTTATTGTGTAATGATCGTTGCTTCTAAAGACCGAGAATACCTCTGCATCTCCACAATCATCACGGGACAGGTTGATTAGTGAGGAAGGAAAAAGATCTGGGAGTCACCTTTGGTCGGTGATGCGATCCATGGATTAGGAGGGAAAATAAGAAACTTAAAACTAGTGTTGCATTGTTGTATCGCAGTAAAATATATTGAGAGAAATTATAAAAAAAAGTCGACATCCATAATATCGAACTATTCAGAGGTTATTTTTAGTAATGACGAAGACAAAAAGGATGCGTATTTTAAAAGTTTATGTAACAGAAATAAGGGTATTGTCGACACATGTAATGACGAACCATTCAAAGTATGTTTGAAAATTAAAAAAAAAAGTTACGTTGCCACAAAAAAATGTCTTACGTCGACATTCATAATGTCGAACTATTCAAAGGTTATTTTGATCAATGACGAAAACATAATGGTATATTAAGTTTTAATGAAACGCGAAAAAGTCGACACTTGTAGTGACGAACCATTCATAGCTTGTTTGAAAATAAAATATAAGCTACTTATAGCAACGATAAAAATGAATTATCATAAGCATGAAACGATCTCACCAGTACTTCGTCCTCGGCTGAACACGAAGCTTTTCGCACTTGATCAACACGAACCGAACACGATTGGTCTTGACTCCATTGCGCGTCCCACTGGAACATGCAACCGAATCAAAAGACCACGCACTATTGTCGTTTTTTTTGTCCGCAATCGAATGACGCGAACCGAACACGCTTTGTTTTGATTCCGTCGCACGTTACATCGGAACACGCAACCAAATCAAAAGACCACGCACTCTGCTCTGGCCTCTGTAAAGCACCGGGCAAACGAACAAAGCCACCGAAAACACGCTCCGAGCGCGCGAAAATGAATCGGACTGCTTGAGTCTTCACAAAGGACTGGGCAAACGAACGAAGCCACCGTAATACACTCCGAGCGCGCGAAAATGAATCGGACAGCTTGGGTCTTCGCAAAGCACTCCCATGGTAACCCTAGCTCGAACATATTTTAAATGTATTTACAATTGATATTGATTACTGGGGCTTGTGCTGTTTGTGGACGTAAATACATATTGCAGTGTTTTCATTATATCGCCGGCCAGTGGAAAGAAAGCCGCTGATGGTTGCACTAATGGATGCGAGTCGTGTTGTTGCGTCCATGTTCGGTGTCGTTTTTCGCACAAGTGCACTGATTGTGAATAATGATATCAAACGTGTGAATATTCATTTACAGATTTGTATCTCTTCCAGCAAACAGGCATGAGCAAATAGCATTACTCGCTACGTAGGCGGCTACCAGCTACTTATTAATTAATCAATTAATTATTATGTAATTACTGATGATTTGCTGTGGAAAACCAGTCACCATTTAATAGACAAATATTAGCACGAAACTGTAATTTAACACTCCACAGTGGTTTAGTGAGCAAACAATCAACAGACTGCATCAGTTCAAACTCTTAAATGGAAAAACCTTTAGTTTATTCATCAACTTCCAGGATGTCACACATCGACAGTTGAGTGACGTAACGATGTTCCACTAAGTGACAGTTGAGAACAAGTGGGATTTGACGATTGACACACTGAACGGTTTAATCGATGACCGCAACCTACAATAGCAACAATAGCCGGCAAACGCAGCGAACTATTTCAATATGGCAGGGCTATCTATGCCAGTGGAGTAGCTAGGGTTGAAGATAGCTTTATGATGATATGGGAGTTAAGCAAGGACACTCGTTTTTTTTCTTTTGTTGAAGTCGTTCAGTATTTGGAGAATATATGAATACAAAACCATCTTTGCCTATTTGTACCGCAAAACGGAACATAATCTGTGATGGCGAATAATTGTGCATCAACCTTAGTTTTTTGAATCAGCTCTTTCCAGGGCAGAACTCACATATAGGGTAAAAAGGTATAATACGCCCCCTATAAGAAAAAAACTTTTCTATCGCAGTAGCAAATGTATTACTTCTAAAGTGTTTGATATCAATGTGTTATTTACTTAGTTGGGCATCTCTGCATGCAACTTTCTCTTGTCAGCTTCCAAGGAGAATTCCACCATTTGCCAAGCTCAAAAGGGTCCATTAGCAGTCGTCTTCCGGTGGGATGGGCTAATTTACTGCGAGGCTTGCTTGTCGGACGCAAAATTTTATGCCGAAAACCTGATTTTCGATATTTTTGGGATGCCTATTGGTTGTTTATAATTCTCAAAGAAGTAATATGTACAACATATTTTTTTCGCGAATATTCAGGTATGCAATCATACTTATGCGTAGAAGAAACCCCAATCTCTTGGAAATAAGGTGGGCCGTATGTCCCCATTGGAACGCATTATCCCGATGTACCCTACTAGAAATCGCATCTTAATTGCTATGAAAAATTCCGCAGCAACCGCACCCCCCTAGCTGCTTTACTGATCTATGCATGCGCTTGTTTCATCAAAGCCTGAAACAGAAGTCGAATACGAAATGGTGATTGATTGACTCAAATTGCTCCCAGTCCCAGCTGATGAAGTGCGAGAGGAGTAGAGAAGTGCACTTCTCCGTGCTGAAGCAAATAAATAATGGCTGTCGAAGCTGGCCGCACTTTTGGGAATCTCTCGGCGAAAAAACAGATGCTACAGGTCACATATCAGCGGATGCTCCTGCAGCTACAGAACACCCGGTTAGGCAAATAAATTTCGCCAGGCCACAAGTGCTGGTGTACCGATGCGTGATGCGACTAAATCTGCCATCATATCCAAAGTTTTGTGCAGCTATTCTAATTGCATTGGATGTGAATTGTTAATAGAAAGTTTATTAGATCAAATAGGGCTCGAAGGTACAGTCGAATTTTGTAATCCACCGGCCACCAGGGTGTTGTCGTTGTTGTTTAATATATTGTTTGCTAATTGAGGTTAATTGAATTGAATCGAATCAAGCGTGATCGACTCTTCTTCTTCTTCTTGGCATTAACGTCCTCATTGGGACAGAGCCTGTATCTCAGCTTAGTGTTCTAATGAGCACTTCCACAGTTATGAACTGAGAGCTTTCTTTGCCAAAGTTGCCATTTTTGCATTACCCAGGTAACCAATAAGCATTTAAATATGCCTCATAGCAGACAGTTTTTAGCATTTGAACTGCTTGATGTTCTATCAAAGCAGTTCGATTGCTTAGCTGTCCTTAATCAGCAGAAGCACTGCTTTCCAAAATCACTCAGTTGTTAAGAAGCATTTCCATTGCACGGGCTGATCCAGTTGGAAGCAATCGAAATGCTTTTTAGTTGCTGTTCGAATGTCACGAAAGAGGAGGACAGGAAATGGGTTACTAATTTGATAGATAATTTCGTCTCTCTCATACTGTACGATAGTTTTGACAGCCTTGAACTATTGATATCGAGAAGGGGATTTTCAAAACAAACATGATGGACTCCGGCAAAACGCCAGCCCAAACATACAATTTTTTGGATTTATCAGCATCGTAACCTTGAAGAAATATATGCCACCATACTATCAGCTACAGAGAGCCAAAATGATCCTAATCCTTTGATCACTTTTTTTTTGAATCAGTGCTCACCAAAATGATCAATGATCAATGAAAACATCTTAATCATAAATTACGATGTCATGTATCGAAGCCACCATACATGAGAAGTATACGTTCATTAAGTAGGGCTTTAATTCATCGCCCGGCACCTAACCATCTGCAGACTATCCTGTAGCAGCGCAGAGCATCAGCATTGGCAACTTTCTCAATCATGAGATTGTAGTTTCAAATCGCACTAAGGAAATATGACAAAAATACAACACAATAACGAAAAAAGTTTGCAATGCAGCCGCGACGACAAAAAGAGAGAAGGAGGGGAATAAATTTTTGTTTTGGTCCGCTCTTCATGGAGGCGTTACATTTTTGACGTTCAAATGCAACGTTCCTGAAGGTGCAGCATTGGAACAGCCCGTTATTTCGCCAAAACCTGCACTGGGGAAGCACTACTGGCGCATATACGTTTGAATGGCATTTAATGCGCTGTCGTGTAGACGAATATAATGCTGAGTAAATGCCTTTTTAAATGCTTATTGGTTACTTGGGTAGTATATCGTGTGGCAGGTACGATTATACTCTATGCCTAGGGAATTCAAGGAAATTTCCATTACGAAAAGAACCTGGACCGACCGGGAATCGAATCCAGACACCTTAAGAATGGCTTTGCTTTATAGCCGCGGACTCTAACCACTCAGCTATGGAAGGCCCCGTGATCGTCTCTACATTGAGAAAAATGCGATTATGTGACTGATGATGCAGCACAAACAATCGGATCAACTAAGGTTTAATTCTTTTTTTTTGGAAAATCATCACCTTTCCTTGGTACAATAATTAAAGGCGATTGTCTAAAACTGTAAAAAAACTATAGTCAAACAGCACGGAATCACGAGGTATACCTAGATATATGAGTGCACTCTTATAGTCTTATCTGGACGTAGACAAGCTTTTGGATTAGGGACAAAATTTCGAAAGACAAAACTATGGGGTTTCCACTGGCCTTTTGATATTCTAAATCCCGAATTTTACGTCCAATTGGGTCCTAAAACTTTGAATGAATTCTTGTTTTTATTTAATAATATGAAAGAGCATGTTCTTTCAGCCACTTTAGCAATTTTTCCAGCTCAAATAACGGCTATAACATCTTCAAACTTAAATTTTAAAAATAGTTTCAAATATGAACCTTGACACTTTTGACCATGTTTGACGTTCACTTTGTCGACAAAAATGCCACAGGGGTTTTAGTTTCACCACTGGGATTGTTCCTATCTGACATTTCGGAAGGAACACGGAAAACAAAATATACCCAAAATTTGAGTTTAAATCAAGGGGTATGACAAAATCTCAAAAATCGTTTTATGGGCTTTAACAAACGATAATTATTTAAAAATTGCGTAAACATGTGTTTCTGGTCTAAACTCAAGCGTTTGGTACCAAAATTGAGACAGGGCTTTAGGACCCTATTGCTCAGCTTATCTCCGCTGCGTGCTATCCACTTCGTTGATTCTTTTCCTCTCCCTCTACCTCTGTCATCATTATCAAAGTCTCTCGAATATACACAGGTATGCGATAGCTCAAGGAGTAGGGTAGATAATCTTCGCCATGCTTTAGTTTTCGCCCCCTTCATACAAATTTAGACTTTTTTGCATGAAGGGGCGAAGATTAGTGCAAATTTCTTGGGGGCGAGGACTAGATTTTTACCCTATAGTAAAAAAGGTATGTGTGCTTGTTTTTAATTATGAATCGTGGTTTACGGCTAACCAGCCGAATGGAAGTTTAACAACTACCGAAAAGCTAAACATTACATATAATTTACAATTGGATTAAATGGACAAATTGATGTGAAGTTTTGCGAAAAAGTTACACGTCTTCTCAGTGAGAATCGAACTCACGACTCCCTGATCTCTAGTTAGGGCGCGTTACCCCTACGCCATGAGAGGACTCATGGACGCAGAAGTTAACCTGAATTCACATCAATTTGTCCATTTAATCCAATTGCGAAGTATATTAACTTTTCGGTAGGTATGTGTGGTTTTAGAGCATGTATATAATCAAGAACCCTACAAAAACATCGTTTTTTTTATTCTTTCTAAAAAGAATCATTCTTCGTTCAAGCGTTCGACGTTTTGTCACCCAACCTGACGAGCATGACTTCCAAACACTCCACTTTTATAGATTTTTTCAGAAAATCGCTTGTATGATTCAAGTCCTCTACATTGAAATGATTTGAAGATATCAATTCTTACCTTTGAAATCGCCACGATTTGGAACATGAGTCATGATCAAAGTTTAAGACAAAATAGTAATTTTATTAACTTAAAATGAATTTGGAACTAATTGGTTTTGCTTATAAAGTGAAAATCAAAACGTTACAGCTTGAGCTTGATTAGCCGCCCGTGGTTGCTACCTGCAACCTGTGGTACCAGGCTGTTGCACTGGATTGTTGCAATGTGATTATTGCAGAGGTGTTATGTCCAATGATCGTGTCGCACATTGTGTTGTTGTCTCCTGAAGCGTGTCACACCAATGCCATGCAATCGTCGCAAGAAAAGTGATGACGTCACTCCTCTCCTCTCCTATTTGCGTAGATCCTACTTATGCAGCCTCCCGCAGCGATCGTCTGAAGGACACGGGCACGACATGAAAATTAACAAGGCAGGCTCTATACTGGTGTAAACATTGAACTTAATTGTAAACATGTGACGTCACTCCTATCGTACCATACACCATCCGGACCACTAGATCATTATTTTTCATTAAATTTGTTCGAGACGTCGTCAAGTAGCTGTCAGTTTTGCGGAATGGACCAATGCACGTGTTCATTATTTGACGTTTGAGCGATGCCGTGGTATTTACGTGACCATGACAACAAATGAATTCGGGCACCGCTCAAACGTCAAATTAGTGAACTCGTGCATTGGTCCATATATCACCTTCTCAATATAGTACATCGTGGGCACGGGATAGTGCATACAGTGACCACTTTAATGGAGAGACAGAACGTCCTGTCGTGTCTTAACGTGCCAGGTTGGATTGCAAACAAAAAAGGCTTTCTTTTGAGCTTGTCACATGTTAGCTGGAACCACGGTGTACTATATGAGGAAGGTGATATATTTCCAAAACTGACAGTTACTTACCGACGTCATTCCTATCCATCTCGATTAAATTTGCGAAAAAAACGAAAAAAACCGGTCCGGAAGGTATATGGTACGATAGGAGTGACGTCACATGTTTACAATGAAACTTGATATTTACATCAGTAAAGAGCCTGCCTCGTTAAAAATTGGCAGGCTGGAACTGTAAAATCACTAGAACCTATGATCTGTATCCATACCTGGTGTTGAAGGCCTTCTGTTTGTAGATTATCGTCCGGATAACGTGGTTTGATTGCAATTCACAATTGACTGAAATTGAGCGATCATGTTGATGATGTAGATTACTAATCATGAACCTCATTACCTGTCGGTTTTGGGAACGGAGCTCTCTGATCCCGATTCGTTCAACGAATTGTCAGTTCTTAGTACATGATCAGCCCTTAGTACATGCAATGAGAGCAAAATGTCCGTATTAGTGCTAAGTTGTGTAGAAAGGAGGATTTTTATGCTACCTCTATAACCTAACAAGCTTGTTAGTGCTGATTCCTTACATGGTATTTTTAGATACATCACTTTCTCAATTGATGGTGCGGCTTTTCTCTTGGTTCTAACCATCTGCACAAGGACTATTAAGAAGAACCGGATCGCACGCTAGCAACTGTGTGGTACAATGATCATCCTATTGTTTGGCATTGTTGGAGATCTTGCTGCTTGCATAAGTTCGTAGAATGATATTGATCATCAATCGTGGCAATGAGAGGAGGTACGATGAGGCTTGATGTAATAGTGTGGTAACTTGGATGCAAATAGAAAATTTTGGTCACTTTTTTTGTCAGCATAATCTCTTGTTTTGTAACATATTAAGTAATATTATTTTTTTACGCTTATAAAAATTATGGCAAAATCCTGTGACAATCATTTTAATTTGCATAAATCAATAAGATTGTATATTCAACATTATAAATGAAGAGTTATGCGCCGTTTAAAATATACCGGCTGTGGCCATTCGGACGTAATGCCCGGAAGAACCGGCTATAGATTTGTTGGATACTAAACCGTCTCAATTCTCGAAAAGTAGAAATCAAACATAATTGTGCACTAAAATGCGTTCCCATAAGCTTGACACAGATATTCAGATACAAATTGGCCACTTTATTGCAAGTTTGAGGCGTCCTGGGACCCGAAAATGGTCATTAGTAGGATTAATCAAATACAAAACTCATAGTTATCCAATTCAATCGTTTCTCAAAAGGTTAACACTGACGCAATTTTATTAAAATTCCGTCATGTACTGGCCACATTATAGACAATTTCGGAAATTATCTGTGACTTTAAATTTTCCTACCTTTAGGGGCACAAACGCCACAGTACCCTTCTCACCCGACCTGACCCAGTGATCCACCGGAATAACTCCAGTCACAGGAATATTTCCGCGTTCCTCTGTCCACTTCTAGAAACAAGATATGTGTGCCAGTATACTGACAAAAAATCATTTGAATCCATTAATAATTCGCTGAGCGGTGATAGTTTTACAATTTTTGCTTTCACTCAGGCCTTTACGGGTTAAAAGATTTATTCAGAAACATTGGAATTAGCTGTCTTTTTAATTGAATCTGGGAAAACACCTGGTAAAATACATCTACCTGATTTCTTTACTAATGCAATGTCGATACAATGTGCAGGATTTACCGCAAAAGAAGCTGCAGATTCATCCTGTAAAAGCCTGCAATTACCGTCACCGTCATTCTAATCTTATTCAGGATAACCGAAAGAACCACAAGAAAAGATGACAGATGTTTGGCAAAAGAAATGCTACCAAAAGCAGTTAACAGCAGCAATCAAACGTTCGGCTTCCATTAGTTTGATGGTTTTGCGCAAGTGAACCGCGCTAATCTTAAGCCTCTTCCGAAAACATAAAAAAGGACAGCGTGCGGAGCTGATGGCAAAAGCCGACGCGATGATCATTTCATCAGGACGGCTAACAACCTCTCTTCCATAATATGTTGTGTGCTGTGCCTTCTCGTCGGAATCTTCTCCGGGATGGGCAACCTGTTGGTAAAACCAACATTAAACAAACATCGGCATTCGGCTTTTAGAGGACCTGCATGAGTTGGGATCGGACGGAGATCGCTCTTTAGCCGGGGCGACCGACCTTCGAAATTAATGGTTTCGAACGCCAACTGACACTTTTGTGATCCCATTTTTCTGGAGTCATTTGTTGCCTCGTTTTGCTAGATGGGCTAACAAGCTCACATACAATACCGTGCAAAAGTTGAGGGCACCCCTTAAATCATAAGTTTTCATGTTTTTCCATCAAAATTCTTACACAGTTGAGAAAACCAGCCAAAATTTGGAAGCCAAAGATGTGTTTTTTTTAATCCTCTAATGCCCAAATTTTTATTTTCGATTTAAGTATTATTTTTCGTTATCTTAAATCGTTCTAAATACGTTTTGGGCTTTAATTTATTTTTATTCGCGTTTTTGGTTTTTGATTTTTATTATTTTTTTTATTTTTGAACATCCCTAGCTTTTTTCATTTTTTCTTGAAGCCTTTTCTAGTTGTTGAAAAAAAATTAATTGTTACGGTATATTGAACAATATTAAATTTTTAATTTTTTTTCGGAGCGTATTTTATTTTCCGTGTAACTGACGGAAAAACAGGTTTGAAATGATTTTTATACCACCAGGCTCTTCGTTTGTGATAGGTTAATCGTAGAAAAGTATAAAAGGTACGATTTTATATATTACACGTTAAATGAAGCCCAGGCATTTGTAGGTTATATAAGAAAGCAATTTTTCAAACAATTTCTAAAAATACAAAAAAGTTTCAAAAGTCATAAAAAACTTTTCTTATATGCGTGTTATGAGTCAAGGT